>NC_064817.1:117514176-117673065 GCF_023721935.1 Panthera uncia | reverse complement strand
TTTTTTTTTTTTTTTTTTTTTTTTTTTTTTTTTTTTTTTTTAGCTATTTCAAATACCTTCCATAATACTTTGAATACTTACCAAGGGTAAGTACCTTCCATGATACTTTGTCTTGACTAGAAGCAAAAGTAACATTTAGTAGTGTGCCTTTTTTAACTCTTAAATATTTGGAGCTTTTCCAGATATTTTTATTTCTTTCTAATTCAGTTCCACTCTGGCTATAGAAAAGTCTCTATATGATTTCAATTATTTTAAATACATCAAGACATGTTTTATGGCCCAACATATGGTATATCCTGGTGAAATGTCCAATGTGAACTCAAAAAAAATGTCCTTTGTGCTGTGAGTGGATGGAATGTTTTATAAATGTTGTGTAGGTAAAATTGGTTAATGATGTCATTCTATTCTTTATATCCTTACTGATTTTTTTTAGTATACTTGTGTCAATTACTGAAGGCAGAATATTGAAGTCTCTCAATGTAATTGTGGATTTGCCCATTTTTCATTTTGTTTCTGTCCATTGTTGTTTCATGTATTTTGACGTGCTGTTATTGATTTCATACATATCTAGAATTATGTCTTTTTGATGAATTGACCCCTTTATAATCATAAAATGTAAATGTCCCACACTAGGTTGGGTGATATTCCTTGTTCCGAAGTCTTCTTTGTCTGGTGTTAATATAGCTAATCAGCTTTCTTATGATTAGTGCTTTTGTGGTCCAGATTTTTCCATCCTTTTATTTGTGTCTTCATATTTCAAGTGGATTTCTTATATAAATTTACATTTAATGTAATTACCAACTTGTTTGTATTTAAATGTAACATATTACTATTTGCTTTCTGTTTTCCCCACACGTTCTTTGTTCATTTGTTCTTCCTTTCCTGACTTTTTTGATATTATTAGACTATTTTATTAGCATTCCATTTAATCTCCTCTCTTGGCTTATTAGCTCTACCTCTTTGGGTTTTTTTTTTAATGTTTATTTTTGAGAGAGAGAGAGAGAGACAGAGAGAGAGAGAGAGACAAAGCATGAGTAGGGGATGGTCAGAGAGAGAGAGACACACACACAAGATCCGAAGCAGGCTCCAGGCTCTGAGCTGGTGGCACAGAGCCTGATGCGGGGCTCGAACTCACAAACAGTGAGATCATACTGAGCTGAAATTGGCACTTAACTGACTGAGCCACCCAGGTGCCCCTATTTGTCTATCTTCAAATGATATTATACCCCGTTAATACAACCTAAGAACCTCACAACAATATTCTTCCATTTTCCTTCCTATCCTTCTTGGTATCATTTTCATACATTTTCCTTCTGCATATGTTACTAGCACAACAATGCATAATTATTGCTGCTTCAAACAGTCACTTAGCTTTTAAAGAAATTTAAAAGAATGTGAAGAAATCATTTAAATATTTACCCACATAGTTAGCCCTCCCAGTTCTCTCGATTTCTGTGTATAGATCCATGTTTTCATCTGGTATCATTTTCTTCCTGCTTGAATAGATTTCTTTAACGTTTCTTGTAGTGCGTGTCTGATGGCAAGGAGTCATGGCAGATTTTGTTTGTCTGGAAAATTCTTCATTTCACTTTTGTTTCTGCAAGCTCTTTCCCCTGAGTATAAAATCCTCAGTTGACAGTTACTTTAGCACATTAGAGTTGTTGTGCAGTTGTTTTCTGGTTTGCATAGCTTCTGGTGAGAAGTTTGTTATCACTCTGAAGTATATTCATGTATCTCTCTCTTGTTCCTCTTTTACATTTCTGTGACTCCAATTATGTGTGTGTTAAATCACTTGACATTGTCTCACAGGTTGCCAGAAACTTTCTTTAAACGATGTCAGGCTTTGTCCTGTCCCATTAGGCAGGAGAGTCTTGAGCAGCTCTAGGGGCTGTGGGACCCCAGTGTTCAGATGGGATCCTTCTTGCTGATTGCTTCTCTTCCACTGTAATATTAGCCTCTCAATAATCATGACAACATCTTTATTATAATTATTTTATTAAATTTTTTTAATGTTTATTTATTTTTTTTGAGAGAGAGAGGGAGACAGAGCATGAGTGAGGGAAGGACAGAGAGAGGGAGACACAGAATCCGAAGCAGGCTCCAGGCTCTGAGGTGTCAGCACAGAGCCTGATGCAGGGCTCGAACTCACAAACCACAAGATCATGACCTGAGCCGAAGTCAGCAGCTTAACTGACTGAGCCACCCAGGTGCCTGTATTATCATTATTTTAGAGCCAGGAATTTTCCTGACTTTTCTTTCCCTTCAGTGTGTCTTACTGAAGTAACGTTAAGGTGTTAAGCAAGTTAAACATGTTTGCAATTGGTCACTTCTCCATCTGCCAACACATTTGTTTTACTGATATTTGGGTGTTTGTATGTGTTTGGATATAGATGTATTTCTAATAACATAAAAGTTATGGTAGTAATCAATATTAACACTAGAAATTTCAAAAATACAGAAAAAGGGAAAAAAAGGAAAAAATAGAAATTATCCATATCTCCCACTCGCAGATATAGATAATTGCTGCAAACCACTTGATATGCATATTTCTTATATATCCTTCTATCATAACTGTTACTTTTTAAAATAAAAATTGGGAGTATGTTGGGCATCTATTGTGCAACCTACTCTTTTTGCATAATATATTATGGATGACTTTGCATTGATTAAGTATTCTATTTTATTTACTCAACAGAGTACTTACTATATTTCAGGCACTGTTATAAGCACTTTACAAATATTAACTCATTTACTCCTCATGACATCACTACTGATAGATATTAACAACATCTCCCATTTCATAGAAGAGGACACTGAGGCATAGAGAGGTTTAGTAATTTGCCCAAGATCCTCTAGTTAACCTTGTAAATCATGGGGCCATATTCAAGCTCAAGCAATCCAAAATATCATTTTATTTCTGTTTTTATGTAATCTAGTTTCCGGTATGTTTTTACTAAGGATCCTGACACACCAGTAAGGCCCAGTTGAAGTAGTCTCCATTGCACCATGAATGGCTTATTCCCTCCACTGCCTACCATCCATTTCCTTTCCTCATAGTTCCCTAATTTCTTCTTAGGGACTTTTCTTCCACTGGGTTCATGCTTGGTTGATGATAAATCTGGATTCCTGCCCTCCTCCTTCGCACTGCCCTGGCAAACCTGAGGGCATATATATGACCTAAGCATGACTAATCGTAAGCTGTTCCCTAGGACTTCGATTTTTGGGTGTTTTAAATTCATTTGTTTCACTATAATGTCAGCTTCACACCGACAGGGATTCTTATTGGTTTTGTTCCTGGCTGTATTTCCAGTACTTAGGACAGTTCTTGGCATGACTTAGCACAGAGCTAGTCACAGAGTAGATGTAAATTGGAGCTATCACCACCACCATCATGGTCATCATCATCATCTATCTCCCTCTACTGGAATGGAAACCTCATGAGAGTGGGGGTGTTGTCTGTTTTGCTTACTGCTATATCCCTAGCATGTAGAACTATGCCTGGCACATGGTAAGTACTTGTAAATATGTATTTGATGAGTGAATGGATTCCAGTGGTGGTATATGCTTGGGTGGAGCTGCTGAGTGGTTCCAGACCCTCTGGAGCACCCTGGTTCTTGGCTCTTTCAAGTTTGGTTCTTTAGCTTTCTTATGATCTCTTGAACTTTTCTACAGGCTTCCAGTACATTTCCATTTGTGTGTGTGTGTGTGTGTGTGTGTGTGTGTAAGTTATCCAGAATCTTTTTTGGTTGCTTACAATCAAAGACCTCTAGCTGAAAACCAACTTATAGGAATGTCTCTTTCTCAAATCTGGAGCATTATGTTGTCAATATCAGTGGAGAACCAAGGACACGTGGTCTGATATATGATCTTTGTGAGTTGTTAAAGTTGGTATTGCTATGATTACTGACTTGACTGTCACTATTTGCTGAAATATTGGCACTTGAAGGGCTAGAAGGACATTTAAAGGGTTTGTGGGGATACTATCCAGTAGGGTATTTAAAGTCAAAATAGTCCTGGGAAAAAGGGAGCCAGATGCTGACATTCTTTCTCATGTACCTGGCTGCTGTCTGTCTCTAGAGTGATTGCACATTTGTTAAAGGTAGTCGTTATCTTGTCTTGAGGGCAGAGATCCATGACTTATATTTTGGATGTGTAGTAGATAATAAAACTTAGCATCAGAAGACCTCAGCGTGAATCTATTCCTCCTACTTATTGGCTTGAGCAGTGTGAAGTCCATTCTTCAAGTAGCTCTGGTGATACAGCACCAGTGATATGAAGGAAAATGCCAAGTCCTTTCTGTGACTGCCTCACACTTTTTTCATGATACCATTCCTGAAGAAGTCACAAAGTGTTTCACTTGCAGATCAACGTTAATTTAATAAGCACCACCCCTTTATTTTCTATGCTTGCTTAAATAGCTCAAAGGGGCCAACTACAGGCTCTAAGATGATTTGTAACTAGGCAAGGAGGCTGCTTCATCAAAGGCTCCTTAGTGGGAAAGTAGTTGCTAAAAATCCACAAAAAATTGATTCTTTCTCTCCATCTAGGTGTATACCCCAGCAGGATCTGTAAGTCCTCTTCATCATTATTATTCAGCTTAATCTGAAGTCATTTACTAGCTCCCTTCCTTCAGATTACGACCATCTGGGCTGTTAGCATTTCCTCCAAAAGATTAGTAATCAATTAGTGTGCAGAAAGGATTTATAAATATGTAAGGACTGTGTTTCCCTGGGCTAAGTGGGTGACATTATGTTCCTGTGCCTCATCTTTTTGTGCTTCTAGACACATCATCATTTCCCAAAATAAAGCAAGTAAGTGCAAACTCAGTGAGCAAATAAAATCTTTCTTTGGTGGTTTTCTAGGACTAGTGTAGGAGGCAAAACCAGATTTCCTGGTAGATGAGTTTGGGAGAGATGCTGTCATAATGCCTTGAATAGAAGGCTTGAGGCCAAGTATGTAATCGAGCAAAACTCAGTCTAACATTACTGTATTAGTAGGAGCCCATAATCCCTTCTGTGGGAGTTTACAGTTGCAAGGCTATTAGCAGGCCATAGTTCCTCTAATTACAATGGGACATGCAAGACCACATCTTAGCCACTTTGGGGACAGTTATGCCAGGAACATTGCTGTCCACTCACCATCACATTGACCATCTTCTCGGACAACGCTGCCCGTCTTAGGAAGCAGCTGGCTTAGAAGTTGTTCTTGTGTGACTTGTTAGCTACCAACTTGATGACCTTGCTGCCAATCATTACAAACCCAAACATTTAGTCTGTGTCACCTCCAGCTCAAGGTTTCTTAGATTCTCTCTGGCAGAACACAGATGCTATTCCTTTTCACACTTTCAATGCAGAGACTGGGAGCTGGACAAATTCAGACTGTGTCACAGACCTGTGATTTTCCCAAGCACTTCTTTTCCACCCCAGGAACTCATCTGCTCCAGAGCTTGACATCTGGAGTGGAGATCTTTAGAAGAAGCAAGGTGGTAAATTACTGTGCACTCTCGTTTGAGCTTCATGGGATGGGAGGGATCTTTGGAGGAGCCCAGAGAAGGCTTGGGCTTGCACTCAGCAAAGTGGTAAGTAAAAGATTTGGTCTCTAACATTATCACACTTCCTCTTGTCTCTACCCCTCTGATTGTACAGATACCTGGTCTTCCATTTCATTCAGTAAGGAAAGGTACCACACTGGCTATAAAGCAGCAAAGTGAAGGAAGAGAGGAAACTTGCGTGTGAAAATCTCAGGAAACTTGGAGTCATGTTTCTTTTGGTTGTAAGTGACAGAAAGAGGATGATGATTGAGTTTATGAGCCCTCTGAAGATCTGGAAACAATGAATTATGAAGTCAACTGGAAGAAGCTAGGGACAATTCATGTAGAAGAGGGAAGGCTCAGGTAGGGGTGATTAAGGTGGTGTGGGGACATGAGAACCATCTTCACATGATGAACAAGAGGAACTAGATTTACTGGCTGCTGTGGAGGTGGAATTAATAGCAATGCAGGGGCAAGGGAAGGAGTATCACATAGTGGAAAGTTCATTGGTCTCAGAATCAGGAGACCTAGACTCTGGTACTGGTTTTGTCTCTATCTGAATCTCCTCCTCGTTAGGGGTAGTGAAGCCATGGTTTGGATTGGCTGGGCAATGACTCAGATAAGATTACTGGGATTGTGGGTTGGAGACAGTGGATCCAAAGGTGTGGGCCAGGGTGAGGAGGCAAGTCTAAGTTCTTTACAGAGAGCTAGTGATGAAATCCAAGCCTCAGTTTGAAGGTCCAGAGGTAGGCAAGAGTCACGAGGATATTAGAGAGCAGGAGCAGGTCAGGAATAAGCTGGGGCAGGTGGGTTTTGGAGAATTGGTAAAAACACGAGTAGGTGCTTTCTGCTTGCCTCTAGGTATGTGAGGAGCCTGGTGGGGTGCACCAGTTTAGAGGGCTAGTGCAAGTCATTATCTAGCCATGAGACTTGGGCTGACTGTCCTCCCATATCTGGGCCTCAGGTATCTCTCATGTGAAGTAAGGGGGCTGCAGTCATGTCCCTCTCTGGCTTTATGAGTTACAGGAAAGAAATCTTGGGTGTTCTATTAGAACAAGGTTTTCTGCCAATTAGAGCAGTCCGCTTATGGATCTGGCAACCTTGGCAAGTAGAGGGAATTCCAGATCTATTAGCAAGATGAGGAGGCCCAAATTCTGTTCTTCCACCTCTTTAAGGTAATAGCTCTTCTAGAACGGGTGAGAACACGCCCTGCAGGTACTGTATTTCAGTAGCATCTGCCCCTTCATGTTTGGCTGGCTTCTCCCAGTCAGTAGAGCTCTCACAGGAATCGGATGTTCTCTATTTTGCCACAGTAGAAAGCAATATAAACACTCTTCAGCTATTCACTGGTGTGAGTGTTTTTTGTTGTTGTTGTTTTTGTCTTCTTTTTGGAAAATCTCCATGGCTGCGCCATTTGGCTATCTGAAGCTTCTGCATGCATCGCAAACACCATCTGTTATAACCCGAGACACACATACTGCATGTAATTAGTAATATAAGCCAGCTTTGCAGCTGTACATGGCAGGGGAAATTGACACAAGCACAACTTCCTCTGTAGGACTGATATGGTGAATGGGGCATTTGTGGTTTGTCTGAGCTTTGGTGTTCATCAATTAAAGATTTCTTTTGGCTGCTGTGGAGATACTGCTTATTTGATTACAAAACTTGCCTCGAAGAAAATGACTAACTTCTTCTTAGAGCTGTTGAATACACATTGAGGAGGAAGTCCAACCTGGGGGCTATTTCAGGAGGCTTCACGAGAATTCCTCAGCCAAGGTAAGCATAGGTGTAGGTGCAGAAGGTGTGACTCTCTCTTTCCATCTCTGCCATTGACATCCTCCAGAGGGGTCCCATGAGGTCACTGAGCTGGCATACTCCTCTCCCCAGCTTACTGTAATGACCTCTCAGCCTTCCTGTTGTACCCTTACCTTTTGTGCACATGACTACTGAAGCGTCCCAAGAGGCAGGGGAGAGTCTAATTTACTACTATTTGGGACAAAACCTAAGCTCAGGAATGACCCAGCCAGTATCATAAGGGGCACCATTGAGACAGGAACCCAGACTTTAGGCTCTTGCCCTCTGTCCCCTACCCCCATCTTTCCTTTACTCTTGCTCTGCTGCACCAGCCCTTTCAGCCCTTGACTTGTGGGAGGTTCAAAGGGCATCCCAAGGAATAGGTTATGAGGGCTTTATAAAGCAGACAAAATCCCACAGGTGCCAGCCATGAGCATGTGCCTTGGGGGTGGTGGAATAAACCTTCCCACAGATGGATGTCCATTAGTGAACTCTGGCTCCTGGCTGCCTCTCTAACATTAGAGAATTTTGCTCCTAGTTCTTGCTGAAACAGCTGTGCAGAGAGACAGCCATGGGCACCCCTTAAAGGCACAGATGTGTGTTTCTTTGTTCCTGTACCCCAAGGGCCCAGCTCAAGGCCCAGCTGCCCATGTGACCAAGAGGGCACTGAGTATCAAACAGTCAATGGCGTACAGGAGTGCCTACTCTGTGCCAGACCCTTTGCTAGCTGGGGGACTAAGGATACAACCAAGCAAGACTGAGACACAGTCCACCCCTCATGGAGTAAACAGTCTAGCTGAGGGGCTCAACTATAAATAAGTGAACAAAGACATGACTACAGGCCATGATGAGTTCTTGGAATGAAACGAATTTGCACAGCTATAGAGAGCCGTGGAGCAGCTACTCAGTGCTGGGTGCTCTTGCCTCTTGGCATTGAAGTTGAGAATAAGGCACACGAAGGAGGGAACCATTCCAAAAACTGGGGAAAATACTTCAGATAAAGGAACAGCATGGGTTATACCCCACTACTATGCTCAGAAATATTCCTGTTGGAGAGAGATGTGACAAGAGGGTAGAAAGATATGCCCTTGACTTTCAGGGGGAGGCTAGAACCCATGGTACCAAATGCTTAGTAGCCTTTGGGCATGGATGTTGTGGGCTTTCAGTAGTGCCTCACCACATGCTGCTTCATATGTACATTGCCCGGTGGTCAACGAGGTCTCAACTCAAATGACACCAAGGTCATCCATATGGACAGCTGTATCCCATTAATAATCCAAACAGGATTGCATTTGGTGCTCCTCAAGGGCCCTCATAGCCCTAAGATCTTTAAGGACTTCATGTGTCCCTTGAGCTCACTCGGTTCTGCTGCCCTTGATAATATCTCCACACTGATTCATGGTAGAGCAAAAGTCATCTGGCTAACAAATTTGGCAACGCATATCAATAAGCACACAATATCTAGGAATTTCACTTTTGGAAAATATATTCTGAGGAAAAGAATTCAAACTATTTACATGCACATTGCAGTGTTGTCCAAATGGGAAATTTGGAAGCTATGCAGTGGCTAACAATAAAAGATTGGATAATTTAAAAATGCTAGTAAAAATAACATCAGCTAACGTGTACTAAGGAGTTACCACTGGCACTGTGCTAAGTGTTTTATAGAATTAACTCGTTATGCCTCAGAACAACCCTGGTGATGGGAACCAGGCTATTGTCGTTCCTGGTTTGTAGAGGAGAGCACTGAGGCTCACAGGTTGAGTCACTTGTGCAAAAGCAAGGAGCCAGTGAGCAGTCAAGTTGCAATTTGAACCCAGCTCCATCTGATCCCAAAGCCCAGGCCTTTTAATAAAGTTTATTTATTTATTTTTGAAAAAGAGAGAGAGAGCAAGCGAGCGAGAGCACATGTGTATGTGCACGAGTAGGGGAGGGGCAGAGAGAATCCCAAGCAGGTTCCTTACTGTCAGGCCAATGAGGGGCTCGAACCCACCAACCATGAGGCCAAGTTGGATGCTTAACCAACTGAGCCACCCAGGCACCCACCCTCCAAATCTCAGGCTTTTAAGTACCATATATGGTGAACTTTCTGTCTGAAGATGCTCATAATTATATGTGAGAAAGGTGAGATATGAACATGTAGATCTGATTTGATTACAACCATGTAAAACAAGCAGCACTGATTTATAACCAAACAGGCGGAAGGAAATATATCAGTGTTAACATTGGTCATTTCAGGATGGAAACTCAACTGTCTTTTTCCACTTCTCTGTCTTTTCCAGATTTTTCTATAATGAGTACTTATTACTCATATAATAGCAATTCTGCTAATGAACTTATCATCGAACATGGGAACTGCAAAGGAAACCTCCTTCATCTTTTCCCACCAAAGCAGCCTCTATTCCATTTTATTTGCCTTTGGCCCACAGACCATAAACCTCATCTGTGTATAGTGGATGTGGACTTGAAAGAAAAATGAAGGACGTGCTACAGGTGTTGGCCTTCAAGTTCTTGCAAGAGGAAGTGACACATAGTCAGATGGGGGAGGTATCAGTGTTCCCTTTGCTTTGCTTCCTCCTCTTTTCTCCAACTGAAGAGTTGAGAGCTTAGTTTAATCCACATCATTTACATTGGGCAGATTAAGTCATGTGACCCTAGACCTTGCTGGAAAAGAAAGTCTCCTTTGATTAGTGGCAGAAAACCCTCAGTCCGTCACCTGTGCAAGATTTATGGAACGAAAATGAAAGTCAGGTGGGCAGTTTCTTCGGCTCCTTTGATGGCTCTTGTGTAAACACCTAATACCCATTTCAGAGCTCTTACCGCTCACTTTCTAGGTCTCAATGGTCTCTTTGGATCACCGTGAATCCGAAATGAGCAGGCACGTGGCTGGTCATGATTGGAGTGACCGTATTTACTTTGATTAAATGTTTGCCTTTCATATTGGGTTTCTTATTAAATTATAATCCAGAAACTGCTATACGGTATCCCTATTTATAAGTTTTCTAGTTGATTTTCAATGTTAGAACATGCGTGCACACAAGCGTGCGCGCGTGTGTTTACCTATATGTTAGTTAAGAGGACTCTTTCTGTCTAGGAAGTAACATCATTCTATTGTCTCATTTGAGACTTCTTCCCATTGCAAATGGTATTTTCAGCCAGATTGACAAATTACTTTAAAGGTTCGAACAGTCCTGGTCCTGAAAATAGAAGGGCAATTTCTTGTCTGGAGCAAAAGGAAGGTGAGTTCAGGATATTGAGTCATCTAGGACCAGACTGTCAAGATATGACTTGGTGGAGTGCCCGGGTTTTGGTATTTGAAAGCTTTTTGTTTGAAATACCATCTCACATGCAGAAGCTGTCTCTGTGAAATGGATCTTCTTGATGATTGCAGAAACAGCTTTTTCCTAATTATGAGATGCTGACAGGCTGTCTGTGGGGATGACAGAGTAGGCCTGCATCAGCCAGGACATTAGTGTCAGGGGAGGCAGGGGTGGCTTTGGGTCACTTGGATAATGAGTACTTTGCTCAAGGCTAATCGAGTGTCTCTAAGGCCAGGACTGGATTTAGAAGTTTCTGGTCATGCCCACAGCAAGTGCAAGGCAACTTGTGTTGAATACTTGCTGAATTCTCTTCTCGGAGCATGCGTCCCCAATTTTACCTGGTGCAGGCAAGAAGAGGGGGCTCTTCCTGTGTTCCCACAGCCCCTGACCTTGCTTTAGCCACGTCATGACCAGACTGGAAGGTTCCTATGAGATCACCTGCTGTAGCCCCTCCGTGCAGACACCAAAGCTGGAAAGGGGCTGGATTTGCCCAAGAAAGAACACACAGAGTCTGCAGGAGAGCTGAGGTGGAGCCTCCTAAAGTCGTTTCCATTCTAGATGTTTGCACTGCACCTAACATAAGAAATGTGTAAGGGGGAGCCTGGGTGGCTCAGTCGGTTAAGCGTCTGACTTCAGCTCAGGTCATGATCTCACCATTCGTGAGTTCGAGCCCTGCATCGGGCTCTGTGCCCACAGCTCTGAGCCTGGAGCCTGCTTCGGATTCTGTGTCTCCCTCTCTTTCTGTCCCTCCCCTACTTGCGCTCTCTCTCTCTTTCTCTCTCTCTCTCAAAAATAAATAAACATTAAAAGAAAAGAAATGTGTAAGTGTGCATTGGGGGTGGTCAGCGGCTTCTGGAGTCTCTGGAGAGCTAGCACTTGTGCTCGGTGAGTTGTTTTCTTCCTGGGGCCCCTACACCATGACGACTGAGGAGGGTGAGCGGATAGTCTTCAAGAGCACGCTCCTTTTTCTCTCTCATCTTTTGTCCCAGGGGTGGGGTTTTGGGGTCCCTGTGAAGTGCAAAGGACTCGCTCCCCTTCCTGCCTTGCGCCCATCTGCCCACCACCCCCTCCCCCAACAGCCCTGCGATGACGGCCCTCCTGCCTGCCCTGGACTTGCCTCATTCCACATCCTCAGGGCATGGTGGGGGCTCCCATGTGAATGCTGTATTTTTCTCTTGCCGACTTATTCCAGCCTCCAGTTATAGTTTTCAAGACAGAGGTGGAAGGGGCCTCAAGAATTGCTTTAATCACAGGAAAACTGCCCACTACATGGTCTCCTCCTTCGGCAGCGGATTTTACCTTGGTTCTTCTTTTTTACTTTTTTTTGGGGGGGGGAGGGAGGGCACACTTTCCAACAGATCCAGACTTCTCTGGTAATAGATAAAGGTCAGTGCAGGATTTAAATTTCTCCTTTCAGGCTCTCCCTGTCTGGGCATTTTGGTGTTTTTGGTTTGGTTTGGTTTTTGATTGTTTTTTGCGGGGGGCCAGGTGTTTATTCAGGCACAAGGCTCTCGGCCCTGATTTTTGCCAGTAGATATTTTGGATATGAAGAATTTCAAGTGGTTGGTTGGTTGTGTGAGGACTGAACATGCAAAGCAATCGGTGATGCCTGAGTCATGATTGACATATTTTTCCCTTTACTAATTTTAAACTCGCGTTTTCAGATTGACAGTGTTAATATTCTTCTGTCTGCTCCCTTCTTCCCTTGTATGAATTGGCTGTGAGGCTGTGTGATGTCTTGTCTGGGCTGGGGATTAGGGGACCCAGGTTTTTATCTCGAATGTTTTCCTTATGTTTACGAACCGCAGCGGCTTCTGGAGGAAGCAAGTATGAGCTGCAGAATGATTGAGAGAGTAAAAGAGAAACCCAAATGGTTGTCACCTGATTAAAAATAATCTTCCTTTCAAGTGAAGATTCTGTCATCAGAGGGCCTAGCTGTGAGGGCAGATTCGCAGTACCAAGGGGGATGATTTCACAGTTCTGGAAGGATCCAGAGCAGATCGTTCAGGTAACAAACACTTCCAGGTATCTCATGCGCGGCTAGGTGTCATTCCAGGGATGGCACGCAGAGAGGAACAGACATCCTTCAGTCCAATGCCATCTCTTGGCAGACAGACATCTTAGTTTCTCCAAAGAGAGGAGGGGATCTTCTTAAGGTCACACAGCAAGTCCATGGCAGGGCGAGGCTGGAATTCAGGACCCCTGGCATCCAGGCAGCTGCTGGTTGTGTCTTAATTCTGCTTCTCCTCCTGATTGCGCTGTAGCCACGGTTGCACAGATTCCCCCAAGTGACTTGAGCAAATGGCCCCAGCTGTCTGGTCTTCCATCCCAAAAAATCCAAGTTCCATGCCAGGCAGGTAGGTGGCTCTGGGTATCAGTCACCTGGAAGGTCTGCTAATGTGTGTGTATTTGAGTCTGGAGTTCTTCAAATGAAGAGGTTCATGTCTTGAAAGGAGAGAATAGAAAACGGCCCTGCCGGGATGAGGGTTACACAGCTCAGTGACAATGAGACGCTTTTTCTGTGATCTCACTGACCCCAGCCCAGCTCAGCGGCCAGGTCCCTCGGAAGCACCTGGCTTGCTCACCTCCAGAGTTCCCGGGGCCTCGCACAAGGAAATGCTCAGTATGTGTGGGCAGAGTTGGGCCGAGTTAGCGAGAGGGGCAATGCAGAGAGGAAGATAATGGTATCAATGAATGAAAAGAGCTGAGTAAGGACCTTCTGGACCGTGCACTTCTGCCCCGTTGGCAGGTGGCTTCTGTGGCCTGGCTCCAGAAAGCTGTCGCTTGTGTCCCCCCACCGCCCCACCTTTGCCGAGTTGTCCCGAGAAGAGATCTGCCCTGTCACATCAGGCAGTGAGCTGAAAGCTGCGGGGATTATGAAGCCTGCCACATTAGCACATCTTTCTCTTTTCAGAGATGAGAGTGCCAGTCACTGTGATGGGCAGCAAGACACTGTTCATTGTTAATTAATTATTAGTTGTCAACTCCGAGACTTTGTGGAACTGAGAAGATTCAGGCGGGTTGTGGAATTCCTCCTTTAAAGGCACCACAACAACATTGTTTAGAGGAAACGGAACACCCTTAATTATCAAAGTCTGTTGAGAGCCTGTCATGCTCGCCTCTGCTGGAGGCACGGGCTTGCTGAGCATTCACATTGTGGTGCCCTTACCTTCTGGCTTGCTCCTTGTACATTTCTGAAACATTTCAAAGCTTATATGTGTTTTCTAAATAAAAAAGACCCGCGGAGGGGTGACTTGGGCCTACTGTCTACTTCCAGTTTGGAAGGGTGACCTCTAGAAGTCAGAAAACAGCTTTATTGAGAAGGTGTCAGTCCTCACCTGCACACGTACTGGCTAAGGAAACTCTGACAGTTACAGGGACACTCTTGTGAGCCTGGACACTCACAGCTTCCGCAGATGTACCTGTTTTGTCGAGTTGACGTTTCCTAAGTCTCCAAGGAGGTCACATGGAGAGCAACTTCCTGGTTATTCACTGATTTCAAAACTCGTGTAAATGGGCTTTGGCGACAAGATGTGTAGCGTCTCAGTGGAATTTAGTGTTGGGCGCAGGTCTTCATACAGCCCCACATTCCCTCTGGCCTATTGTCTGGGGCCATCTCAGCAACTTGTGGGTTAAAGGAGTAGGCTATGCAGGTGTTCGATTAGCAGCTCAAAGGGGGAGATTATTTGGGACTTTACTCTTAGGCCCAGTTTCACACAGAGCAAACATCGGAGACTTGCCGGAGGGAGATGGGAGGAAGCGTTGAATGGCCATAAATGTAGGGATGTGGACGTGATGGCTTTTCTATTAGCTTCATCCCTCTCTCATTTCCTAGGAAGGCTGGGAAAATCATGCTCATTTCTCGTCCATGATGGCTTTTGGTGAATGATACCCCTGGCTGGTGGACCAGAGGGAGTACATATGCTACAAGTCTTCTTGCTTCTAAGGTAGAAGAACCCCAATTATAGTGTCTCTCCTCTGGGAAATACAAAACTCTGGAGCCATGCCATTCTACCAGTGTGGTCTGGGGATCACAGAATCAACATCCTCCGGGAGCTTGCCAGAAATGCAGAATCTCGGGCCCCATCCCAGATCCACTGAGTCAGGATCCACATTGTAACAAGATCCTCTAGCACCCTTCTTGGGAAGTCCTAATTTGGTGATTACGAGTATGGACCTTTGGCCTTGGGCAAGCTTGGGTTCAAATTTGGGATCGACCACTTATTTAATGACGTGACTTTGAGTGCATGAATTAACTGCTCTAAGCCTCATCTGTGAAATTGAAATGGGGGTGGGTAATAACAGTCCCTGCCCAGTGAGACTGAGGTGATGTTTGCATGCTTAATTACCTGGAAAATACCGAGCACCGGGCCCGGTATAGTGTGAGCCCCGAAACAGGGCAGTGACATGGGGCCGGAGCTGTGGTTTAAGAAAGATACACTGGGGTGAGGCAGGAGACTGGTCCTGTTCTCTCGGGATGTTTGCTTTTTAGAAATGGACGATGCCCTACGGAGCCTCTGGTTCCTGTAGTCCAGGAGGAGGTAGTAGACCTTCTCTTTCTGCCAACAACACAGGAAAGGAAGTTTCAAAGCAAGGAAAATACCTCTTGACTCCTCCACCGGTGAGGCATGGGCTGCAGCGCTGAGGGAAGAGAAGTTCTACAAAAGGTAAGCAAGAGCCTGGATTGTTTCCCTGGGGCCGGACCCAACAAGACCCTGAACTTCTTGTTAAGCCGGAAGTTAGGGCCCTGGCTTCAGAACTGGCTGCTTTGAGATGACTCCTGACCTTGGAGGGATAAGATGCCACTTTGGCCTGGATCCTTTTAAGTCCTGGTGGTACTACCCTGGGGGCGCAGCCAGTCCATAGACGTGGGCTGCGGATAGAGAAAGGCCCTGTCAAGCCAAAGGCTCTGTGGTCAGTGGTGCTGTCACGTCTGCTGAGCAAAGCTTACTGTTTTGATTGTACTGCCTTCTGTGACTTTTCCTGTCTCTTTCTTCCTACCTGCTTGACCTCATTCTCCCCGCTCATCCCTTGCACCAGTCAGGAACCCTACTGGGAGGCATGACAACTGTAAGCTGGGCCTGTGTGCACCCCCCAGAAGCGGCTTTCTTTTGAGTTTTCTTGCCTTCCTTACCCTTCCTCGCCTTCCCTCCCTCTCTATTTTATATCAAACATTTGCTTGGCTTACAACTCATAAAATATCATTTCATTAAATCATGTTTTCGTTTAAGTAAGATGGCTGTCAGGCTGAAGCTATTTGATTGTATTAGGAGTCAGGAAAATACAAAGAAAAATCCATTTGGAGAATGGAATAATACAACACATTTTAGTTCAGTTTCCTTGGTTTTTCTTTTAATGGCATTATAGATCTCCAAGTATAATATTGTTCCTGACAATTCAGAACCAATTGCTTCGAAGGGGTTCTTTGGGCCCCTTTGCCTGTGAGCTGACACCCCCTCCCTCTGGTAACGCCCTTGGGCTGTCTGATCTTGCTCTTTTCCATTTACTCCACCCAGCTGCCAAGTGTTCACAATCCAACAGTTGAAAAACTGATTCAATACCCATTATGGACTGCTTTCCATGGGTTCTGGGAATCCTGAGATCATTGAGATGTGGTTCCTGCCTTCTGAGGACTCCTGACCTGTCTGCAGGGATGACAGGCCTGGGCAGCCCATTATACTACAATGTCTCCTACTCTCTGGTGGGGGTGTGAGGCAATCCTGCGGGAGCACAGAGGAGTTTCTCCTTCTACCCTGGCAGGAGCTAGTCTGACAAGTACAGCTATGCAACACACATACTGCACAAAGATGCTAAATTTAAGTAGAAAGCATTCACACTGCAAGCATTTGAATGTAGATATTGATCAGGACAGTTTTCTAGCAGATAAAAGAACAAATCTTGAGGAAGGGGCACGTTTTTCCAATTTACACTAAGGCACTGTCTGGGTTAGCAGGTGGCCCTGGGTGGGCATGTGGTTGGAAGGACTGTGGACAGGAGATGGCATTTCATCTGGGCTGTGCTAGAGCCCAGAAGAGTTGAGCAGCCAGGCAGAGGGCATTCTAAGCACAGGGAGCATAAAGTGTGCCAGAGGTGGGAGATCACAGTGCTGTACCTGGGGAATGAAGGAGGGCCGGGTGTGGCGCCTGCAGAGTGCACTTGGTGGAGTGTGGCGGCTATGGCCTGGAAACATCGTTGGGAGGTACATCATGAAGGGTCTGGGATAAAGTCCAAACTCTAGCAAAACATTCCAGACCCTTCATGATCTACCAGCAGTTAGGTTCCAAAAAAAAGTGATGTAAGGTAGAAGATAAATACACGAGCTTCGTTCCACACAGTGGAAGTAAAAATCTGCTGAAGGCAAGGGTTGGCAAAGGTCTACAGAGACCAGAGCATGAGTGCAGGTAGTGAGTGAAGGGGGTTTTAGACAAGAGAGGGTGACCTGGAGAGCACAGGCCCCACAGAAATGTCGGCCTCACTCAGCTTCGGCTGACTGTTGTCAGGAAGGCCTGGAGGCCAGGTGTGACCAGGTCTCCCAAGTTTTCATGAGAAGCTGGAAACTTGCATATTGATGTACAAATCCCCTAAGTTCTAAGTGTTGGCAAGTAACTCAGAGTTTTTAAAACACCACCTGCCATACAAGGCAGGTCTGCGGACCAGGGTCGGCCAGCAATCTCTGACAATGAGGGAAGGAAGAGAAAATTCTCAGAACCTCAGATGAGATGGTAATGAGAATTGAGTTCATCTTTGGGCTTCATCGCAGGGAAGACAAACATGGACACCGATTCTGTTCCTGGTGATGGGAAAAGAAATGGAGGCCAAGTGTAGCAGGTCATATATGGTCTCTGTGGATATGGAAAAATGAGCTGACATTAAATAAAATGGCTGATGAGCAGGACTCATGCTGGTCCTTTCGTGGCAAAGTTCTTCCCATAAGAATATTTCCCTAATGACCCTTGGGTTGGTTGTGGCAGGACTGTCCACTAGCTGGAGCCTGAATCAGGGTCAAGTGTGTGCTGATGCTCCAGTACACAGCTTTTCTGAGCCTTAGCCCTTACACGTGGCTGTGACGGGCTGACTGCTACATCTAAGAGTGTCTGTAGTTCCTGGATTCTGACTACATCTCTGATATGTCTACTCTGATATGTCTAATGCCTGTCTCACCTTCAGCCCCAGCTCAACGGGTCGTTCTTGGTCAAACACAGTCAGTACAACTCGAGTATCCTCGGCTGTAGCCAATGGGACCAGGATGGGCGCTCGTAAGGGGAGCTAACCCACAAAGTGATCTACAGGCTTCAGTAGGATTGCCTGTCTCACGTGCCTTTCCTGAGCCTCTCTCCTTGCTCCCCTCAGTGCTGCTATGTTCCGATCCGGCCCTCTGGGCCATTGTTGTTTGGTTCACGGGTGGACACATTATCCCAAGCTGGAACAAACTCTCTTCTCTAGGATTTTTGAAATTGACCTCAAAAGAGTCAGGCCTGAAGCTACACCACATTGTAAAGTTTTAACCACACACACACACACACACACACAGAATTCTTGAGTGAAAGTGCACATGCTCATGGGTAAACTAGCTGACGGTATTTGAACCCCTACTTCCTGTTGTTTCTGAGGACTCTTGCCTTTTACAGGCCTTGGATTTTTTATCTAAAACGTGGGTTTTGGGCTGAGGCCTAGGCTAGATTGAGTTTGGGTTCTGTCACTTGTAACCACAAGATTCCTAAGTAATGGAGACGGGTGAGGATCTATTCTGTGGCTTGTGGAAAATGCCAGAAGAGTGAAGCAGGGAACTGAATAGCTGCAACTGAAAGGATACCTGCTAGGAATGGTCAGTGCACCAGCGTCCAGCGCTCCCCAGGGAAACCTTTTCTCACTCCTTCAGCAAAGGCATTAGGTGGACAGGCACTATGTGTTGTAGGAACTCAGACTCCAGGAAATGCTAGGTTTCTGCACGTCAAAATGATAAGCTGTATTTCCTATGGTGCCTCTCGCTAGTTTCCTCAGAAAGGGCGACACATCATGATGTGTGAGGCCCAGCTCTGCCCCTTCCTGGTCATCTGACCCCTGGGAAGCCACGCCCTCTCTGAGCTTTGGTTTCCTCATCTGTCCAGCGAACACCTCCCTCACGGGGGCATTCTGCAGCTGAAATGAGGGGGTACACAGGACAGCAGCTAGCAGTGTGCCCTCAGCCCTCTAGAAACTCAGTGAATATTGATTTCCTTCCATCCATTATTTCCCTGATTGAATGCCATCAAGGAGCCTGTATTGACTCTTCTCAAAGAGCCCACGATGGGGCTGTTTATCTACAGAGGCATACTTCCAGATTCAATCCACTCAGCCATTTCCTCTATTTCCACCATTTTCCCTGCGCTTCATCACAAAGAATTTCTGATCGTGCGTGCGTTCCTTTTCGACCTGGAAAAAAGCATGATGTGGGAGTTATTTTTATGTTGCAGTCTTGCCTCTCCTCGCCGGAGTGATCTTAGAAACATGACCTTAGTGGTGAGGACGTGGATTAAAAGCATGTGTCCTGTAAGGGGAGGGGTGGGGGACATAGGCATCCTCTGCTCTGGAGGCTGGGCTCCCTCCTCAAAGCGTCTGCACGAATGTTTCTCCATCCCAGAGATAAAGGCTACAAAAAGAAAAAAACAAAAAGCCATCAGGCATTTTTGTTTTACCACGTTGCTGTAGTTTGATAGTAGTTTTATTACCTCAATGTGTTGAGATAGGAGAATTCCGAGAGGGCTGTGAAACACATTCTAGAGCTTCAGGGGCGGGAGCACGTTCTGAGCTGGCTGCTTGGTGTGTGTCTCGGGAGAGGGAGATTCGTGTGCCAGGCTGCAGAGTGTGATAGAGGCACTTTGCCTCTGACAGTCCCGCTCTCTGAAGGGGACGCTACAGGAGGAGACAGGTGGAAAACATTGCAGGGGACCGACAGGGCTCTGCCTTGCTTCTAAGAAGGTGCTTCCAACTCCTTTTCTTGCTCTTTAACGTTTATTTATTTTTGAGACAGAGAGAGACAGAGCATGAACAGGGGAGGGGCAGAAAGAGAGGGAGACACAGAATCGGTAACAGGCTCCAGGCTCTGAGCTGTCAGCACAGAGCCCGACGCGGGGCTCGAACTCACGGACCGCGAGATTGTGACCTGAGCCGAAGTCGGCCGCTTAACCAACTGAGCCACCCAGGCGCCCCTCCTTTTCTTGCTCTTAAAGCAACCTGTAAGCCAAGTAGGCCGCATAAAATGAGGGAAAAGGAAATGAAGTCCATTAATCTCCCAAGCCGGACATTTATTATCCGAAAGCCAAGTGACAGCTTCGAACTGTGGCCTCAGTTCTGCAGAGAAAAAGGCTCACGCTTCGGGAATGGCAGGAGCCCTGGAGCTTCTCTCTGACCGGGGACACGCACTGGCCTCTTGAAAGAAGACTGGCCCTGGCCAAGTGTCATCTCCATGAGTACCAGCCCAAAGTTCCAGTTGCTGAAATAGCTATCGATCAAAGAATCATGATAAATGAGGGCATTGCTGTGTGTAAGATCAATGCTGTGGACCTCAGAATCCAGTCTCTCGTGAGACTTCCCAGGAGCACCAAGCACTGCCTCTGTGAGAGGCAATGCCAAGTACGGGGGAGACACTGGATATGGAGTCCAAGCCTATTAGCCACCTGTAAATCAGAGACAGTGAAAACTGCCTCCGTTCCTCAGCATAGCATGGCGGTTACATGTCCAGATTCTGGAGCTAGGTTAGCAGGGTTCAGATCCCACCTCTGCTGCTCACCAGCTATGTGACCTTGGGCAGGTTACTTAACCTCTCTGTGCCTTAGTGTTCTCTATAACAAGAGAATAACAATGGTATCTACCTCAAAGGATTGCGATGCACGTCAAATGAGTTAATGCCGGTAAAGGGTCTAGGACAGAGTCCTGGTAGGCACATTGTAAATGTTGTGTTTTTTGTCAATTAAATTATTTGTCAATTACATTCCTCCCTTAGCATCTTGTTTTGTTTTGTTTTTCACACCAAGTCTGTTCGCACCATTTTGTAGCCGGAGACACAGGTTTAGAGGGATAAAAGGAGTTGTCAGAGATCATCTGCCTAATCAAGGTCAGCCTGAGTTCTGAAGCCCCGCCCTTTGACCCCCTTCTGCTGTGCCCTTCCAGCTCCAGCCTGCCACCCTGTGGTCCTCTGTTACCCAGTGCCTGTGGGAAAAGCGCTCCTGAGCCAAGTCACTTGAGTCAAATGTATGGGTCTATTCGGGCTATGTACTTACCGCCTGTGTGCCCTTTCAGAGGTTTGGGTTATTGGAGAAGACGACTCTATTTAGGTCGGAAGTTCCAAGAAAATGTTTCATTTTTTTCTCCCCGCCAAAAGCGGCAGCAATAGACTCTAAGGCAGTACGGGGTAGATTTGGCACTGAGGGCTGTTTTACATTGTCATTACCGCAGAGGGGATGTGGAGGCCCGGGGGGAAGAAGTGTGAAAAGCAGGTTGCTGAGTGAGGCCTGTATACAAAGCCTTGTTGGCCAGGTGGCAATGACTGCATTGGTGGGAAGGCAGAGACGTGAGGACTGACAGCGTGGCAAACAGCAAGATGCCGAAGGGGGAGAAGACGCAGGCAGGTGTCTGGTTTAGAGGAAGAGAAGAGCTCTCTTGGGATACGCTTTGAGACCCTGATGAGGACTCGTGGTGGGTCTCTGCATTTGAAGGGCTGAATAGGAGATCCAAGCCTGCCTGAGTCAACTGCCCCACGTACCCAGGGAGGCACCCAAGCCCCCAGGGGTGTGGCTTGTACAAGGACCCACAGCCATGCTTCCATGTTCCTTAGGCAACTTCCTCACGGCCAGTTGGCTTCCCCGGGACCCAGTGATGAGAGGGGCTAGGTGCCTCAGCAGTTTTCTTTCTCGTTGTAATCCAGTAAAGGGTCTCTTCGTTCCCCTCCCTAGGACCTTGGCAGCTCTCAGGGTGTGGGTGAGCACTCCCATATCTAGTCAGCCCTGAGATAACGACCACATCAGCACACAAGCTTCGGAATGCAGACTGCCAGCTGGCAGGCCGGTCCCGGGGATGTGTCTCAGTGTTCCTCTGAGCTACATCTTTTCTTTTCAGATATCACCCCTCTGCCTTTCCTACTGTGTTTGAGGCCAGGCAATAACCCCAAGAGTGACGGATACTAACAATGGTTCTGTGTGGTTTTGGAAAGTTCCGTCTCCTCCCTAGTCTGGGCAGAGGCCAGTTAGAAGGAACTCTAGTCCCAGAGCCCAGGTGGCTGGGCGACGATTGGGAAAGCAGCCTGGAAGTTGTTAGAAGGCAGCCTGTGGTTGAGGTTGGGCCTCCCTCCCCACTGGCCTGCTGTGCAGTGTGGGTGCTTCGCGGGGACACGTGACTGGGCTTGCAAAAAGCCAGCAACTGGGCACAAAGGAGGTTTCAGGAAGGCCAAAATATTGCATCCCAATGGCTATCTCTGCCTCCTTGGTCACTCTTCCCCAGAACCCCTGTCACCCCTCTGCACAGGGGTTTGCACTTAGTAGGGACTCAAAGATGTTCTTGGAAGACAGAGCATGTAATAAGTGGGCTTGACCCCATTCTGTCTTACAGCTGGAAGGCCCGTGGAGGGGGGCCCAAACTGCTCCTTCTGCCCAAACTGCCGAAACTGCTCCTTCTCCAGCAAGTGCATGCCCACGGAGGGAAGGGGCTTGCCCAGGCTCACAACTTCTTGGACCTCAGAGGGTTACACACTTTTCAACTTGGCCGTATTGGCCTACCCCGGCATGTATACTTTCTAACAGATGGGGTCCACCACGGAGGAGAGAAGAACAAAATAAATTTTGCTCAGGCTTCAGCCTGTGCTCAGCGCTCTTATGTCTATTTTATTCACGGACAGAAGGAACAAACTTTTGCAAATAATAAGGCCCAGTGATGCTGAGAAGCATGCAGCGGAGAGTGGGGCCTCCCTTTAGGCCACTCTTCCAGGCTTCAGTTCTCTCTGGCCGAACCCTGGTCCTACAAGCACGTGGGCTGGGGTGCGAGGGCCTGGCAGGAGCTTGCTGAGGGAAAATCTTGGGGAAGGGCGGGGTGGGCAGGGGCTCAGCGAGGTGCCACTGGGATGAGCAACAGGCAAGCAGTGTCATAAGAACCAGCGCGTGGAAGGGAGGGGAATGCGGCGCCCTTCCCTGACTGGTCAGAGGACTTTGGGGGTACTGAATCCAAATCTGGGTTCCGTACTAGGGCAACCCAATAACAGTGCATTCCATGGGTCAACATCCTCAATCTGCTATTTACTGTGTGATCCTGGGGAAATTACTTAGCCTCTGTGTGCCTCAGTTTCCTGCTCTGTGGAATGGGTTGTTGTGAGGAATAAGCGAAGTAATCCATGGACCATCCCCAGCACAGAGCATGCAGTACATTCTAGATGCTGCCCCTCGTGTTGTGACTCACCTACTGCTCGTGTTATGAGTATAGATGTCTCTGTGCTGTTTGTCTTCCCACCTAGACGCTAAGTCCTGAGAGAGCAGAGGTCACGTTTGCAATATTCACTGCTCAGTGCTGTCCCTTAGTAGGGCAGGCACTCAAGGAGAAAAGAAGGCAGGAAGGAATGGAGGGAGGAGGGAAGCCAGGGGGGCCTTATTTGGATGAGGAAGGGAGTGGAAATCCTGTCCTATGAAGAATGAAGGATCTCAGGATTGCCTGCCAGGACAGAGATGAGGTTTCTTTGTCATCCAAAAAAGCAAGGAGACCAAAAAACCAAAAACGAAACCAAACCAAAAAACCACAAAAAACGAAACAGAACAAAACAGCACGGAGGACCCGGAGGGGAGAGGACCAGTGACTGAAAGCAGAGAAGGACTTACTGAGTGGTCCAAGGAGGGAACAGGCTGCCTCAGGGAGAATGAGTTTCCTGACATCGGAGGAACGCAAGCAGGGCAGGGAGGAGCCCTTGATGCCGCCACCGAGGAAGGATTCAGTCACCAGAGGGGACTGCGCTGCCTGATCTGAACGCTGTCTCCCATCACCTGCCTCACCCCTTTCTCCAGGGCTTTACGTCACTGCTCATTGGGTGGCTGGTGATGTTCTTGGGAGTGCAAATGATGTGTGAAGTAACTTCTGATCTTTTCTGGCACGGTGCAAAGTTGTGCAGGGCTTAGGGAAATACTTAGCTACCCTGAGCCAGCCTTTCCCAAGTCAGTATCGGGGAAAAAATAACTCCATTAGAAGTGCTAAATGAGGATCGTAATGAGATATCCAAAGTCTCGCCAAGTGAATTTAATCGCTTTCTGATCCCAACAGCCACACAATTCAACTCTTTCTTAGCATAATTAAGCAAGTGACAATGAGGACACTATTCTAAGACATGGTAATGAGGTGCTGAGGGGCCTGAATTCAGCTGGAGGGGAATTCCTATTAAATATTTATTAGATATGCAAGTTCTTTAATAGCCAGAAAAAATAGAAGGGGAAATTTAGTTAAGTGAGGTCCATTTCCTTTGAAATTAAACTGTTAAAAACAGAAGCTGCCAGGTCTTCATTTTTGTGGCCAGAGGGCTTGGCCATACTCTGTGACCATAAAACTCCTTAGGTGAGCAGGAGCCACAGAAAAAAGAGGCTAAATCAGGGCACGGTGGAGATTGTGGGCTCCGTAGAAAAGAAGAAAGGAACGAAGGGATACGAAGTAGTGGCGTGGGGTAGAAGGAATGTGGAGTGTGGAGTCCAGATTCAGGTTGGAATTTGAGCTTCAGAATCACTAGGGGGTAGAGAGGGGTGGGCGGGGAGACCTCCAGTGACTCACCTTACCTCTCTGAGCCCCAGGTCTCCTGCTCTGTAAAGTGGGTGCCTGCATCATTACCCCTCCGGGGCTGCTCAGAGGACTAAAAGGGATCCTGGCTGTGGAAGTGCCTTAGAAACTGGCAAGCAGAACACACACCAAAGGGGCTGGGGTCACAGACTCCGAGTCCCCGCACGAGATTTGCCTACGGTGCTCGCAAGCTCTTCTTGCACAGCTCAGGCCGCTTCTCTGGCTGTAGCTCCAGGGGGAAAGCAGACGGAGTGGGCTGGAAGACTGAAATGCTGCTGCTCGTTGAATTTTTTTCTTGCCGGCAAAGGATACCCTGCACACCGACAAGGATCAAAACCGCACGTTTCTCCCACTGATGTTCATCAGTATGCAGATAAGATGTAGGCTCCCGGCCTGGCCGCCAGGAAGGGGAGTTCAACCTCTGCTGGGGCTCCTGTGGGGACGGTTTGAACAATTATGAGGCTCACCTGTGCGAGCGGCAGACCGGGGTGGGGCTCTGCTCAGGCCTCCGGCGAGCCCTGGGAGGCCTGTGTGAGCATGCGTGGATGTGTGCGCCCGTGTCCTGGGGGAGAGGCAGAAGCCCAGCAATCTGTCCTCCAGAGACTCACAGATGGCTTCCCTTTCTAGACCTTTCCCTGACTAGCTCTACCACAATGGAGAGTGATAGCAGTTAATTATTTTTGCTTCTTGAGTGCCCACTTGTGCTGGGCGCCATGGAACCCCAGTAACAACCTGCTGGGTAAGTATTATTACCATCTTTGGGCCACTGTGCAGGGAGGGATACTTGACCCCAGAGATGGGAAATGGTTTGTCCACGGTCACAAAACTATGAGCCCAGGTGTCTCCAACTCCCGAGTCCCTGAGGTTTTCCCTCTTCCCTGGAGAGGTTCAGACTGAATGATCTGCGAGGAACCACTCCCTGTGCCTGTGGGCACCCGGGGAGGCCAGCTTCCTAGGGCTTTTCGGGCCGCAGAGGACGGACTGCCCCTCGGCACCGTGGGGTGGGGCGGGAGTTGTGCGGCAGAGCCGCGGCCTGTTGCTGAGGACACATGGGAGGCGCAGAATCAGGCTTTCTGGGGAGCCCGTTTTGGCCTGACATCTAGAGCTGATGGCCTCCAGCCAAGGCTGGCCGGTATCTTATCGTTGGTTCTGGGGGCCCCAGGGGTGTCCTGAGCTCCCCCATAGGGAGCTTTACTTTCAGCCCTCAAAGAGCTTGGATAATCTTCAGGGCGGGGAGTTAACTGGAAGTGCCAGGACCGCAGGCAGAATGCTCGCAGGGGAGTGGCCTCTGGTGAGCCCCGCTTCCTTTGTCCCTGTGCCATCCTAGTGCCATCAGAGCCACTGGATGATTTGGCCCTCAACCAGCTAAGCAAATGGCTCGGAGTGTAAATTTTTTTACACGTGCCCTCTTGGTGTGAAGAGCTTAGCTGATGCGGGTCACGGATGTCAGTGCCACGCTTGGAACCCTGGAGATCATGCCCGGCTCAGTTGGAGAGGTCCTTGAGTCTTTCTTATTCCTCTCGGCTCATCAGCCCTTCTGATTCTTCATGAGATTTCACTGCCATTGGATCCCTCCCATGCCGCTTATCAGCACAGGCACATACTAGCTCGTTTCCTTGGGTGATTATAGCTGGTTCCGATCGGAGGCGGTCTCCTGACTCTTAGCCCAGCTGCCCTCTTCCTCAAAAAGCACTCTGAGCAGGTGTACAGAACTGTAGACCAGGCCAGATCCCCGGCAGGTATAGCCAAGTTGGGGAGATAAACATGAACTTGTGACACGTGAAATGACAGGGCGAGATTCAAGCAATAGTTCAAACAGATAATATGAAAGAAGATAGGTCACAAGGCAAGGTGTGTGATTAATTTCCCAGGGTTCTACTGATAATAGTTCCAGGGGCCCGGAGGTGAGAGGAAGGGGCCATAGGAGACTTGGGGTGAGAAGAAGCCTTGATCTAGGAGGTAGGCCCTGATCTGTGTCTGCCAGAATGAGGATAGTTCAGATGGAGAAACACGCTGTAGAGATCATTCCTATTCATTCTAGAGTGGTCAGCTGGATGTCCTCTGTGTTTGCTGTAGCTGATACTGGGAATAAGGGACCACAGCCTTGTGTTGCTCACAGACACAGCTTGACACAAGCAGGAAATTATAGGATGCACACAAGGAGCAGAGAGGTTGTTTGGTTTCCTGTCCCCTGTAGGATACAGATTCCTTGAGAAGCATTCAAGGCCCTCCACCATGTGGGTCCTTCTACATTTCTGGCTTCATCGTGTTCTAGAAGTTGTCCTTTATGAATTTTGATGTCGGATTGTTTGGCGTGTTTAGGTTCATCACTATTATTACTTATTTAAAATCTCTCTGTGTTCTGCTTAATTCTGTTGCCTTGAACTCTACTTTGATAGTCATAATACCAATGCTGTTTACTTTGCATCTGTGGGTGTATCTTTGACCTTCTGTTTTATGCCTTCTGGCATCATTTTTTCTGAGGTGTCTTGGAGCTCCAAGGCAGGCCAGAGGTGCTCCACCACCAGCCTGGAAAGTGACTGGGTTGAGGATCCCGCAGAGCAGAGGCAATCGGAACTGAATGCCAAATGACTAACAGTGAAATTCGGAGGCACGAGTCAGAACACATCTTCAGTCCAAGCAACTTCGAAGAAGCTAGCTAGGATATTTATTTGTGTTTTTTTTTTTAAGTTTATTTATTTTCGAGACAGAGAGAGACAGAGCATAAGCGGGAGAGGCAGAGAGAGGGGACACAGAATTCAAAGCAGGCTCCAGGCTCTGAGCTGTCAGCCCAGAGCATGACGCGGGGGGCTCGAACTCACAAACCGTTGAGATCATGACCTGAGCCGAAGTCGGATGCTTAACTGACTGAGCCACCCAGGCGCCCCTGCTAGCTAGGATATTTAAATGTTTTTGCAATCTACTCTGTCAACAGAGAGAGGTTCTCTAAACAACCCTCTAAAGAAGCCTCTATTGGACCTGCTCCTCCTGGCTTCCTTGAACTTTGCCCAATCCCACCAGTGCTATAACTTTTGCCACCCTTTGGCTACTTCTTTTACCAGCTATTTGCTCACACTGGGCCTCGTTCAATTTTACCTGTAATCCCATCTGCCAATGACTCTGGCCATGACTCATGTATAGATCTTGTTGCTTAGACACCTTCCCAGTCTGGAGTGAAATTGACAAGAGTCAGAACCCTAGAAAGTAGCAGCATCCCTGTTGTAAGAGCCAATATCTCTAAAAATTAGGGGAAGAACCACATATCTATGATCCATACAAGGTCAAATTCTAATAAAGGTAAAGTTTCAAGTAGATAAAACTAAGTGTATTTGAAACGTAGGTAGTTCCAAATCACCATCCAAGATGAGAGAGCCTGCTGTCAGATGCTGTCACCGATGCCTCTAAGTGGCTGGCTGCAGGGGGCCATTTATTGACTGCTGTCATCTGTCTGGAGTATAGGGTGTGGTGGCACTCAGGGAGGCCCGGAAGTGGAGGCTGAACACAACTTGGAGGGGAAAAGTGCCATGGAGCACATTCCAGTTCATTCTGCTGCGGTAAGTGTGTGCCAAGGGTCCTCTGTGGCCGGAACTGTGGGTACGTATGTGGTGTCTCCCTTGTGTTGCTCACAGACACTGCAGACACAAGCAGGCTCTAAGAAATAAGGGGAAGGGAGGGGCGGGGTGCCTGGGTGGCCCAGTTGGTTAAGTGTCAGGCTCTTGCTTTCAGCTCAGGTCGTGATCTCAGGATTTGTGAGACTGAGCCCCACACGGGCTCTGCACTGACAATGTGGAGCCTGCTTGGGATTTTCTCTCTCCCTCTATCCCTGCCCCTCCCCCACTGTATGTGCACACGTGTATGTGTGTGAGGGAGCGTGTGCATGCACTCTCTCTCTCTCTCTCTCGCTCTCTTTCAAAATAAATAAACTTAAAAAAAGAAAGAAAGAAGGGGAAGAGAAGTCTGCCTTTGAAGATGATGGAAATTCGGTAGGCCTCCATGAATTAAATAGCTAGTGATTGGGCTTTTCACATTATTGCATATTTTCTCACTTGTGTAAGTGAGTGTGTATCTTTTATATGTGCCTTACATTTTACAGTTTAGAAGGTATGTTCACGTATTATTCACTTTGAGTCTCAAAACACTCATTTCAGTCAGGCACATCATCTCCCTGTTACAAACAAGGAAACCTAGGCTCACCTTGGTCAAGATACTTGCTGAGGCTAAACCAGTGAGTCATGAAATGTAAACCCCGGCGTTCCGATATCTAGTTCAAGGTTCCTTCCACAAAACTGCCACCGCTGTCACCTCCCAGTGTGAGCTATGACAAATAACTGTAATTGGGACGTCCTCTGTAAAGTATTAAAATGCTATGGAAATATGGCTACGAGAACATCGGAGGTTTACAACTGTGCCTTGTGCTTAAAGTCTTAGGCCAGAAGCATACGAAAACCATTCACTACAACATTGAGATCAATTGACGGCCACAATAATTAAAAACTCATAGTAGCATTAAGCTGTGTTTCAGATTAGCCTTCTGAGTAGAGAGGCTTTTTTAGAAAAAATCGTCCTCACTGGTTTAGGAATAAGGGCTTGTGCTGAGATGGTCATTGAGGACAGGAGTCACAGAGGCAGGGTTCTCGTGTCCCTGGGGACCAAAGACTAGGAGGTCCCAGGAGACTGATCTTGCTAAAGGTGGCAGCTTCCTCCCGTTCGGGAGCGGTCAGTCCTGAGAGGACCTCCGCCTGTCCTCCTCCCTCTCTGCCACTTCTCATGGCTTGACCTTTAGCTTAAAAATAATAGAAAATGAAAAATAGACAAACTTGAGAGGACAGCTTGATAAGCCATCACATACCTATCACCTAGTTTCAATGGTGGTCAGTTCAGGGCCGGTTCTCGGTCCTCCCACATTATTTTAGAGCAATTCCAGATTTGTAGCGAGCCATCTGTGAATATTTCAGGATGTATCTCTAAAAGACGTGGGGGCGCCTGGGGGGCTCAGTCGGTTGAGCCACTTCGGCTCAGGTCATGATCTCGCAGTTCGTGAGTACCAGCCCCACATCGGGCTCTGTGCTGTCAGCGCAGAGGCCACTTTGGATCCTTTGTCTCCTTCTCTCTGCCCTCCCCCACTCATGCTCTCTCTCAAAAATAGATGAAAACATTAAACACACACACATATATATCGTTTTTAAAAAGACGTGAAATATTTTTTATAACATAACCATGATACTATTATTAAATATAAACGGCAATCTCTTAATGTAATCAAATATATGTTCAGTGTTCAAATTCCCACTCTCTCTCTCTTTCCCTCTCTTTCTCTTTCTCTCTCTCTCTCTCTCTCTCTCTCACACACACACACACACACACACACACACAAACACACACAGTTCATTTAATTCAGGATCTAAATAAAGTCCCTATATTACAATTGGTGACTATGTCTTTCAGGACTTTTTAAAATTATAGGAATCCTCTCCATCTCCTTTTTCCCCTTTGTAATTTATTTGCTGAATAAACCAAGGTGTTTTCATGTAGTTTCTCACAATCTGAATTTTGCTGATGTGTCTCCATGGTCCAGGTTAAGATGTTCCTCTGCCCTTTGTACTTCTTATGAATTGATAGTTGTATCCAGAGGCCTGACGTGATTTAGATTTAATCTGGGAGGGAGCAAGAATAATATGTCATAGGTGGTGTTGGTGGCCTCATTCAGAAGGCACATCCTGTCTGGGTGTGTCCCTTTTCTGGGATGTGCCTTCTGAATGAGGCCACCAACACCACCTATGACATATTATTCTTGCTCCCTCTCAGATTAAATCTAAATCACATCAAGCCTCTGGATGTTGCTCAATGCCTGGACCCACTACTTTATTAGTAATATGCTAACTTGAATTACTTCTCCATTTATTCAGTACATTCTTTTTTATTCACTTATATTCACTTGTTCAGTATATTCATATATATTCATGCTTCATTTATACAGTACTTCTATAAAGAGAAATTTCCCTCATCTACCATTTGGTTATCCAGTAGTATAGTCCATACAGAAATGTAGGATTCATACCAATTCTTTCCTTTTAATTACAAATTTCCACAATAATGAATTGGCTCTCTCTCATTGTGCTAAAGTGATTAGATTTTTATAATGAAATTATGGATTTAAACATATTTGATGCATTCGATCCATTGAAGTCATTATTTTTTTGATACTCAAGTTGTCTCATCTTTGGCCAGCGGGCGCCTCTTCAGGTTGGCTCCCGAGTCCTTTCGCCGTGACCCCAGTAGTCTTTGGTAGTTTCCTTGCTCTCTAGTAGGACAATACACTCCAGGCTTCTCTTGTACATTTCCTGCCCCAGACCTAGGATCAGCAACTTCTCCAAGAAGCTCTTGTTTCTTCTTGTGGTAAATGGCATTTCAAGACCACAATCTGCATTTTAAGGGTGCTTGTTGCTCCTGGGTCTGCCATTGTTTCTAGAGCTTTTCAGTGGAAGAACTAGGCAATGTATTTTTTAGGATACAATATATCATGAGTTCATGCTGATATTTCCAACTCAGATTCAGGACTACAGGGTGTTTATGTAACATCTTCTATCTTACATCCGTATCTCCTGACTCTTATGCTAAGAATCCCAGTTTTCAAGGCCACTAGGGATAATAGAATTAAAATATCACGCGATTACTTATTCAATTTATTTCATCATACAAATAGAACTGGCTCAGAATACCAATACTAATGCTACCACCACAATATGGTTACTATAAATAGTTTACATCTTTTTTTGTAGTTCTTGTACTTAAAGCAAATCCCACTAGGGACATACTATCAGATTACTGTGTTTAAAAGAATAGTGTCTCTCTGCCACCAACTACATACACAATTAATTTATTTCATTTTGCTTTCAATTTTGGGGAATTGCTCTTTTAGTGTTCTTAGTGTTCTTTTATGATTATATAACATGGTTATGTTGTTCCAAAGTCAAATCTATAAGCCAAATTATATTCAAATAAATCTAGCTTCTATCTTTGTCCTCTCCACCCTGTTTCTTCCTCACCTTAGAGGAAACCATTTCAAAATTGGTTATAGCTCATCCTTCCACTTTTGAATGTTTTAAATATGAGAATATATATATATATATATATATATATATATATATATATATCCTTCCTTTCTTGGATAAATGGTAGTATAATATACACATTTTTGTACACCTTGTTTTTTTTTCACTTAATATATCCTGGAAATCACTTTATAGTGGCATATTGATATCTCTCATTTATGCAACAAGTGCACAGCACTCTGTTGTGTGAATGCCCCACAGGTTGTTCACCTGATCCCCTATTGACACACATTTGGGCTATTGCCAGTCTTTTGCTTTGCCAAACAGTTCGGCAACAAATTGCTTTGTGTATGTGTGTTTCCATATCTTTGCCAATGTATCGATGGGGTAGATTGCCAGAATTACCCAGAAAATGTAAATACCCACATATTTGTGCTAAATATTGCCACGTTTCTCTCCCTGGATGGGGTGCCATTTTACACCCCCACCGGCAGGGTTGAGAGCATTTCCATCCCGTTTAGTGGCTGTGGTTTAGCCCTTCCATGCTTTGTCTGTGGCTGAAACACCAATCGCGAGTGTTAACGGTGAGAGACAGTAGAGGGGTGAGTGGATACACAGGCTCTGGGGTTGGGTTGCCTGAGCCCCAAAGCCTGGCTCTGTCACTTAGCAGTTGTATGTTCTTAAGCAAATTACTCAACCTCTCTGTGTCTCAGTTTCCGCATCTGTAAAAGGCATAATGAGAAAAACTCTCCGAGGGGTCGTTCTGGTGATTGTGTGGGTTAAGGGAGCAAGCGAAGTGTTTTGTGCTGTTCCTGGCACATAGTATACACTGAGTAAATGATGGTACCACTAGTGTTATCTTAGTAAGCCCTTGTCAGAATCCTGTGAGGTGGGTATTGGCAGCCCCAGTGTATAGACGAGAAAAGCCAGGCATAGAGAGAGGAAATAATTTGTCCCAGGTCACATGGGTGGAGCTGAGGCTCCGGCCTGCCTGCTTCCAAAGCAGGGATGTTACCCTGCAGGCTTCCTCTCTAGAGCCAGTGTGGGACGAGCTGGGGCCCGGGCAGTGAGGGTGGTCTGGGTCCCATCCCCCTTCCCGTGACTGTCTCGGGCACCACACCACTCTTCTAGGTCTGCTGTGCCACCTGCCCCTCCCTCTGAGGCCGGTTGGCCACCTTTCTGCTATCCCTGCAGATCCACTGGGCTCTTGCGAGCAGGGACAAATAAGGAGTGAATACTGAACTTGGTTTCCCTGGGCCTTCTTCCTTGTCTCCTGGCCAGACTTGACCTCATCTCTCCGTACTCCTACCACACAACTGCACTCTGTATTCTGGATCCTCTTGCCTGGCTTGATCCCAAGGTGACCTGGAGCCTTGCGTGCTCAAGAAATATTTTTCCTTTGAATCCATAAGCGAGAGGACATGTGTGTGGGGGGAGGGGGTGGTGAAATTCTTTCTGTGCATAATTGAGAAACAGTGCTCTGAGCAATGGGTCATTTGTTGCTCCCAGCAGAGCTGATAGTTCCCCCTGGGTGATGGCTCTGGAGGGCTGAGGGCGCATCAAGCAGGCCTTTCCCCAGGTGTGGGAAACTGAGACAAGACAGGAATTTAGTACGTTCCCCATTTTTTCTTATTGTTAAAAATGATTTTTAAAGTACCCACACAAATCATGAATACATCTCCAAACCTCTGTGATCTATCGTCTCCTGCCAGAAGCAGGTCCAGATTTTGTGGGGGCCTGAAGCTTACCAAATTTATGTGACCCTCTTTAAGAAAAGAAACCAAAATCACAAATTCAAAATTAGGTACAAAAATCACTATTTGTTTGCAAAGGGAGACTAATTCACAGAGATCACAAATTTGGAAGGCTGACAAATACCACAGATATCACAAAATCCGGAAAAATAACACAATATTTTAATGAAGGGACGGCTTGACATGTGCTTTAGTCACTTCCGCATTATGACAATTTTATATTTTCTGTGGAGAAAGTCAGAAGATAATGTTTCTTTCCTCTGCCATCGTTGGTTGAATTTTGTTTACACTGGTAACAGTTTAGAAAAACTTTTTTCTCCCAACTTCGTATCATCTAAACCGTCGTTATTGTTGTCAGATTTAGGAAAACCTCTCTCTCTCTCTCTCAGTCTGTATGTAAGATTTGAAAGAATTTTTCAGACCAGTTTCTGACTCGGCACACTCAAGCCTCATCTGTCTTCTACTCTCTGCACACTTTTGGTACCAGCTGCTATGGGACGTGTGCCCAAGCAGTGTGACTCCTGGGGGTGACTTCATGTCACGACCCCAGGTGGGTCAGCCTTGGGGGTGGTAGGAATGTCCTGGAAGTCATTCCTTCAGTAAGATGATTAGGAATAATTTAACTGCAAACCCCATGAATATATCCTACTAAACTCAAATCACTATCTCAAATCAACTTCCCCTAAGCCCCTTCCCCAGAATGCCTGAGCCACTTCAGTGCCACCAGACGGGAGGGGAAATGGAGGTCCAGGGGCAAGTCAGAGGAGCAGCAGGCTTAACTGACTGTGGTTAACACATCTTACTTTTGCACCTTTTACAAAACGTAAGGCCTTGTGAACACATCGTCAGCAACCTTGTGCACACCTCCCCCCTCCCCATTCTATTATTCTGTGGGTCACCAGAACCTCACACAGAGCCCGTTGAACTGTTGAATGAATGGTCTATAAGCCTAACCGAGGATATTTCATGGGCCAAGATTTAAAGAAAATAAAAAGCTCTCTTCTATCAACGCTTTTTCAGACTTTAAATCTTTGGGCTTTTTTTGTTAGAGATAATTGTCAGCCTTTTGCCTCAGGGTAGGGACTAGGGTGTGGCAAGTGTAGCTCCTGGGGCATATAATTCACAGAAGCACTAGATGCCTCACTCACCTCACCCCAAGCCCTGGCCTGGTCCCAGACTTGGCCTGTTCTAGAAGACTCCTTGGGGGAGTGAAAAAATTTAGTTAATACTGAAAATAGAATATGGGTTCTAAGCAAGTAGCAAAATGGTTACCACTTTGCTGAGAGAATCGGTAGGAATGTAATGTTACCCTGAGGGACATCATTCAAGATATGGGTTCCCTGAATCTGTAGCACCCAGAGCCAATACCCTCAGCAGCTAAGATCCTGGCCCCAATAGCACAGCCAAGAGCAGATCTGATAATCCCAACACACAGGCAAGAATGAGGTTCTCAGCCTCTGAGTTCAGAGTTCATCTAGATAGCTGGGGGAAGAGGGTGAGCACACAGAGGGAGGCCCCTCCACCTTTCCTTCCTGGCTCCAGAGAAGATGTAATCACCAAGGAGCAGTTGATGTCAAGGCTCCCTCCGAAACTTCTGATGATCACATCATTAGAAAGACAGAAACTTTCTCTAATGCATTCTTGCCTTTTTTAGGTTCCTGGGATCTCTCTTAAAATTCAAATATCCTAGCACCAAATCAAAATGTATTTTAACTCCTTTTTCTCGCTAAAAATAATACATGCTTGTTGTATAAAATGTGTTAAACAAAGATAAGTATAAAGAAGGAAGAAACATTACTCATGACCTCATTACTCAGAGATAACCACAGTTGATATCATGGTGCATTTTCTTCCAGAATTATTGGTACACATAGGCACATGCACACACAGGGGTCAGAGTTGTTTGTATACTGACCATGACCAACTCTTTGATTTACTAGATTGTAAGCATCTCTGTGTATCATGAAAAACTCTTTGAAAACGTGGCTTTTAGTAGGAATGTACTATTCTCATGTATGGAGGTACCATAATTTAGCATTCTTCTGTTGTTGAGGGTACAGGCCGTTTTCAATTTTTTAGAAATATTGCTGCAATGAACTTTCTTGCATATGGATATTTATCTAATATGTTTTTAAGACTGGATTCCTAGAAGTCAGATTATTAGGTCAAAGAGCATGAACATTTTTGGGGCTATTGATATTTAACTGATAAATTACTTTTCAGAAAGTCTATGCCTGGGGGTGCCTGGGTGGCTCAGTCGGTTAAGCATCCGACTTCAGTTCAGATCATGATCTCACGGTTCATGAGTTGGAGCCCCACATCGGACTCTGCGCTGACAGTGCAGAGCCTGCTTGGAATTCTCTCTCTCTCTTGGAATTCTCTGTCTCTCCCTCGCTCTCTGCCCCTCCCCCACCTACATTTTCTCTCTCTCAAAATAAATAAATAAACTTAAAAAAAAGAGTAGGGTACCTTCTTTCTTAAAAAAAAAAAGATGATAGGTAACATTCACTGAACATTTATGGTGTGGGAGGCCTAGTTCTAAGCATTTTATATGAAATCATTTAATCCTTCCCAATAGGTAGGTGCCATTATTATTCCCATTTTACTGATGAGGAAAACAGGAGCAGAGAAGTTGAAAAACGTGCTCCAGGTCACACAGCTGGTAAATGGCAGAGCCAAGATTCAGATAGAAATAGTCTGACACCAAAGCAGCCACCCCACTGGGAAGAGGTCATTAGCTCTGCGTTGTAGTGGCTATAGATATTTTCCTACTCTGTCATTTGTGTCTTAAATGTTGCCTATGGAATTTTTCTGTGGAGATTTTAAATACATATCTATAACCATATTTATCAGTGTTTTTGTTTTATGCTTCAGTTTTTATCATGTTTAGGAAATCTTTCCCCATTCCACGATCTGATCAATATTTACCTATGTATCTGTGTACCGTTTAATAGCTGCATTTTAAAACTTAACTCTAGGAGCGCCTGGGTGGCTCAGTCCATTAAGTGACTCTTGATTTTGGCTCAGGTCATGCACAGTTTGTGAGGTCGAACCCCACATTGGACTCTGCACTGACAGTGGAGCCTGCTTGGGATTCTCTTTCTCCCTCTCTCTCTCTCTCTCTGCCCCTTCCCTGCTCACTCTTTCTCTCTCTCTCTCTCTCTCTCTCTCTCAAAAATAAATAAATAAACTTAAAAAAAACTGAACTCTTTAATTCATTGGAATTTACTTGGATGGAAGAAGTAAGATGAAAAAGTTTTCACTTACTAAATGGTTATTTGACTTTTTGCCACCATTATCAAATACCAGGTATAGAATGAAGATGAAAATGATCTCTACCTCGTAGGGTCATCATAAAGATTAAGTAAAATAAAAAAAAAATTAAACACACATAAAGTGAGTAGCCAGCAGGAACTAATTCTCTTTCTCCAAGTCAGTCTGCCCCACTCGAGAAGTGTTTCTATGGCAATCATATATTTATGTAACTCTCTTCTGTACTTGCTTCCTTCTGTACATAGAAGAGAGGTCCTTACCCAGTTTTGCAGCTCTTAGAATTTTATGTTCTCTCCTTGAAACATTTTGTGAACAGTTAGAAAAAAATTTAAGTAAACTCGACTTGTATAAAAGACATTATGTACTTCATAAATGAGTGGGCACTTTTGCTGTTTTGTCTGAGGGATGATATTTAGACAAGTCATTCACGATTATGGACACTATTAAGGAAATCAGTGTGTTCCAATCAGTTATTTTCACTATTCTGATGGGAAAAATTGATTTTGTATTTATCTGTTTCTTACCTCTCATGAATGACCACAATTATAATGTGCATATGACTTTAATAATCATGAACAGAATGATCATAAACACCGCGGCAGCCTCAACTCTTCCCTCTCTCACTCCTCACATCCAGCTCATCTGCAAGTTCTGTTGGTTTCACCTCCATAATGTAGCCTGTCTCCATTTGTTTCTCTCCAACCCCATTGTCCTTATCCTGGTCAAGCCACTGTTGTCTCTCCTCTGCCACAGCCATTGCCCCACTGGGTCCCTGCTTCCATGCCTGCCCCTCACCGGTCCATTCTCCATGTGGCAGCCAGGGTTATCCTCTCATTGCCACATGGGCTTCTTCGACATGGCCGCTTACTTCATCAAGCCATCAAGGAAAATCTCTCCTTCCCATCTGCTAAGATGGAGTCTTATATAAAAGATAATCATGGGTGTGATATCCCATCACCTTTGCCATATCCCATATATTAGAAGCAGGTCATAGGTACTGCCACACTAGGCAAGGAGAGTATACGGACATGTGAACACCAGAGGTGAGGATATTTGGGGGTTGCCTTAGAGTTCTCCTGCCACACCCTTGTCCTAGCATTGCCACTGGCCCAGCAACTACCTCAGAGAAGACTCCTCTTTCTGGCCCCACCATCAGCAGCTGTGGGATCTTCAACCATGCTGGCCCGGGCCAAGAGACTTCTGCCAGGATATGCAGTTCCTGCGGGTCTGGTACCTTAGCTAGTTGAGTTGGTGACAGCATAGTGCCACAAGCTCTGTCTCCCTGGGGAACATTAATCTGAGTGATGTCGCTAGTCTCCACCATGGGTGACTTATGACAAAAGTGATCAGAAGGATTGTGTGTGTGTGTGTGTGTGTGTGTTGGGGGGGGGTAATTTCATGCATATGCATATGTATGTCTCTGCCCATGACTGGTTCAAGTAGCTCTGGGTTCAAGGGTTAGTGCCGGGGCTACTCTGATCCTATGCTTGGGTGTGGCCCAGCTAGAGGAGTTCTAGGAAGTCGAGGATTGTGGGGAAGCCTGTTTTGGAATTCACGGAGGAACACTGAACTTCTAAAAGCATTCAGAATTGAGCGCTGGGGTTCCCGTTTGGCTCAGTCGGTTGGGCATCCGACTTCGGCTCAGGTCATGATGTCATGGTTTGTGGGTTTGAGGCCCATGTCAGGATCTGTGCCAAAAGCTCAGAGCCTGGAGCCTGCTTCGAGTTCTGTGTCTCCCTCTCTCTCTGCCCCTGTCCCACTCATGCTCTTTCTCTCCCTCTCAAAAATGAATAAACATTTAACAAAAATTAAAAAAAAAAGTGAATTGAGCACCAAGTGGGAAGCCAGATATAGAACGTGAGAGAAGGTAGTCCAAAAGGCTGCTAAAGTGAGGCCCCAAGGCAGACAGTGAGAGTTGGTCTACCGGGCCTAGCATGGAGCAGTGCTTGGGAAGTAAAAGGGCAATGTCATCATACGTGAAGGGTCTGCAGAATGACGACTGTGTGGCTCAGACATGAGGACCTGTGAAAATTTAGTTCTACGTTTTCATGTAAAATGTGTGTTGAATAAATGTACCTCCTTTATTGAGACATACTGTGTATGTAGGAATCTGATGTGCTATACAATCCATGCTTGGGGTCAATAAATCAATAAATGCTGAATAAAAATAGCACTAAAAGCAAATGATCTTGCTTTATGGGAACGAGTACCTCTTTGAAGGGCCATCCTGCTACCATTCTGTTCAGGCAAAGATTGCTCAACTTGTTCCCTCTTGATCATCTTGCACAGTCACTGGGCTATTAAACATTGAGCTTGGCACAGTCCAGTTTTTGAAACCTCCTCTCCCTTCTCCTCTGTGGGCCGCCAGATGGGTTGGCAATTAGCCAGATCAGTTACAGAGGGCAGATTTTCTAAAATGCCTCTATTCACTTGAATGTTTCAAAGGTCTTTTAAAAAATCATTGAACAGACTGTGTGAGGCTCAGACAGACACTTGGGCCCATCAGTGATGTCTTGTTCTGCACAGGGGCAAAGGCTGGGAAAACTGGTGTCAAAACTATGGAGAGGCTGAACGGGTTTGGGCTGCTTGTTGGTGGGGACGGGGATGCTTCTGTGACACAATCAGCATTTTTAAAGTGAAGCCTCTTGTCTGTAACTTAGACAGGCATCGGCCTTCTCATGTTATGTCATTGGAGTGGCCATTGACCAGTTCAGACGCCTTCCTGAATTTGAGTATTTCACCTCTACAATTGGAGCAAATTGCCAGGCCAAGGATGGAGCACTCTCAGCATTTGAGCTGAAAGGGATTGCCTGCTGGCATGTGGAGTAAGTAGATGCCACGTAGGCAGAATGTTCTCTGCACTATCCCAAACCCTGTCTTAGTGGAGAGTGCTCCTCTCCATTGAGTTGATCAATCCAGAGTCTGAGAGTCAAGGCCTGTCCTCCTCCCTGACTTCCTACAGCCAGTCTACTGCCTAGCTCTGTGGGTCCCATCTCCCGTCTTTCTCCTCTTTCCCCCTTTCTTTGTCCTCCCTGCCATCTCCTTTGGGTCCCATCTCCCGTCTTTCTCCTCTTTCCCCCTTTCTTTGTCCTCCCTGCCATCTCCTTTCATCCTGCTTTCCCACCACATCACCCGGCCTCTCCTCTCACTCTCTTCCCATCTGCTCCTCACGACTTAGCAAAATGACCTCTTAATTATGGACTCTTGGCTTAAAACCTTTCAATAGCTTTCTATAATTTCTCGACTAAATCCCCAAATCCTTACCAACAGCTTCGTGGCCCCTGTGGCCTGTTGCGGTCCCTGCTTGGGCCACTCTCCACTCCACTCTGCTGGCCACTCAGCTGCCTTTAGATTCCTCAACAGTGTATTTCTTCCTGCCTCTGAACCTTCCTTTGCACTGGATCCTTTCACATGGGATACCCTATTCTGCGGCTCTTCTCATCTACTTAATCCTAATTGATCCTTAAAAGTGATACTCAAATGTCACTTTGTCAAGGAAGCCCCTCTGGACCCTCATCCCAGATAAGGTTAGTTTCACCTGTTGTTTCTTCTTTGTAGCCCTTACCACCAGTGTAGCCATGTGGTTAATTGAGTTCTTGCTTAATGACAGTCTCTACCTCTAGACCATTGGCTGTGGGAAGGCAGAGAATGTGCTGTCTTGTCTGCTGTGTTGAATCCAGCACCAAGAACAGGGCCTGGCATGTAGGTACTGTTCTACCAGCTACTAGCTGTGTGCTCTTAGGCAAATTGCTGAAACTTTCTGAGATTTCCTTACTTGTAAAATGGGTTGTTCTAAGGATTAAATGAGAACACAGGTTAAATAATAATTAGCACATGGTGGATACTCAACAAATAGTAGGCTTTTCTCAGAACAGAATTCGGGGAATTGGTCACTGGAAATTCTACCAAGCTGGTCAAGCGTTTTCAGAATCCATCACGCTAACAAAATGCAACGTCCCTTGGGCAGACTGATGTCCCTTGGAGGACTGGATTAGGGGCGCATCCATCTAGCTCTGCCAAACTGAACAATGCATGCATCTATGCATTCTTTTACCTAACAAATGTTTTCGAGCACCCACTGTGAGCAAGGTGCTGGGATGTTAATAGTGACCAAAATTGTCTCTGACCTCTTGAGGCTTATAGTTAGTTCCCTTCGACTATCTGCTTTTCCCATCACCACATAAATGGCTTGACTCTTCCGGGTTTGGCTTTAGACAGCCCCAGCTGTGGCCTGTGGCATGGTGTGGAGGAAGACTTCGCTCTCTTGGCTCGGTTAAAGCTATTTGCTTCTCTAGACGGACTTGCACTGGGGTTTTTAAATCACGATCCACAACACCTCTTCTTAATTTAATATCTTTGTCTCCTGTTCTCTCCCCTAATCCTCTCTTGAACCGCACCTGGAATTGCATTCTTTCTCAGGGTGGGAATGCAGATAGGCTATTTGTCCTTATCCTCAGAGCAGCAGCTATTTGCAAAGTGTTGGGAAGAAAAGGTCCCGGGCGAGTGGGAAATGTCCTCATGGTACATTGAAAACGATCGTGTTTGTTTTCGTTTTCTACTGTGTGTCCAGACTGGCAGCGTGGCTTCGGTCTGAAAGTCTGCACGACTTTAGCTGATTCGTGACACTATGTACGGAGGGGGATACCCCGGTGAAGAGACAGCTCGGGCCATCGTGCCGCCCCGGGCCTGTGTGGGAAAAGGTCCCCAGAGCCAAGAGCCCCTTGACATGTGGAACAGGAGTGTTTGCAAAATCTCTTATCTCCTAGTCCCTCGAAGCATCATCTGACCGCGGGAAAGGAAGAAACTTGTCAGAACCCTGTGTATTTATTTGGGGAAGAGGTAACAGAGCCACCCACGTGTGTGTCTGGGCTGGAGCTTGCCAGTTTGGAGGGGGGAGCCCGTGATTAGGGGCAAGAGCCCCCATTCTTCCTCTCTTCAGAAATGCCAGTTCTGCAGCTTCGCCTTTAATGGAGTGAGCAGATTGCAGGAAGAATGCGATGGTGCTCAGTAAATTTAATGACTTTATGAAGATAAATGTTTCCCTTCCGAGGCTCCTTCTTGTCAGAATACATTTAATATCGCCATTCCTTTGAGAACGAAATTCCTGTAGCACTTTGCAGCATATTAACATGTTTCTCTCACCACATGAAATTGCACTTCAAGCAAGAAATAATAATGTTTCTGCCTCCCCTTGTACATTTTTATTACTGCCAATGAATAGGAGTAAATTAACTATTATGGCTAACATTATTCACGGGGACAAATTCCTAACTCATTTTACAGAGAATAATAAATAACCGAATGAATAAGATGCCTTTAATTTCACATGTGAATTATCAAAGATTCCTCAGAGTAACGGGAGAGAGGCCGTCATGTTTATACACAAAATACAAATATATAGCCAGTGTTTAGCATCACGAGCTACGTCATCTAATAGTCGCCGTGCTGCTCCGGGTCCCTGAGACTGTGGAACCGAATTCCCATTCATCGGTCAACCTCAGCGACACAGCATGCACTTGAATTGTGCACTTGAAGGACTGTATTTAGTGTCTACAGAATCTCCTTACAGTTTTTGTGCAGGCATTTATCACTTCATTCCATAGGCAACCTCAAGATGAGGCAGATCTCATTCCCGTTAATGACATTACAAGGCAAATTCCACTTTAATGGAAACCACCAAAGTCCTGGCCGGTGGCTCTTTCATTTGGAATTGCCTTCAACAACCCAAATTCCAGTATGGTGATGTAATTTGAACACCTTCTTGTAGCCTGTCCTAATGGGATTTTTGCTGCGCCATAAATTGTTGAGGACCTGAAAGGTACAAGCAAATAGGATAATAGGGAACAGAGCAGTATATATACCCTTCTGGAATATTATTCTACTTAATGACCTTCCCAGATCTCCATGGCTGCACTGCCATGTCTGTGACCTCCCTGCCAGACGTCTATTGAGGAGGGCCTATGCTGGGGTGCAGGGTACACATTTGAGGGATTTCCAGCCTCCCTGAGGGACCGTATGTTGCCTGGTATCCTTGGCTAGCTGCCTAAAGGGGGGCACAGGCTGAATCTCTTTAGGGTAGGATAGGCCTTCAGGGAAACAGGATCAGCCTGGTGGAGAGGAAAGCAGGGCAAGGAGGACTTCTAGGCAGGAATGGGCCGGAAGCAGATGCATGGAGGCGCACGTGTGCCGAGAGTCCTTGGGGAGGCAGCAGGAAGGAGTCTCTTCCATTTGGCTTAAGTCATCTTCATGTGTGCCATTAATTCAGGTTTTCCCCTCAAAATGTTGACTTTTGGGACCCAGGTACTTCATCAATAAGCCATCAGCGTCTGTGTCCGTAAAGAGCTTTGTCGATTTGATGTGCAAGATACTGGTGTCTCATTTTCATTTCTTTGATTACCAGTCATCTTGGGCATTTAAATGTTTATTGAACATATAGAATGTATATGTTGTACTTCTCTATTTGTGTCTTCTGTCTCTTTTGTGTTGAGTTTTTTTCTTACTGATTGACAGCTTTTTATATATGAAGGACGTTCACTCTTGTCACACTGGATGGAATGTTTGTTTAGTTTCTCACTCGCTTCAGTTTCTTTTATACAATAGGGATGGTTCTGTTTACTTTGCAAGGTGGTTTTCATGGTTAACCATGCCATGAATACATCCCTAACACAGTGCCTTGCACATGGTCGATGCTCAGTATAGGATAGCTGTTGTCATTGACTAGATTTGTAATCCATATTTTGTGCAAGTGGATGTTTGGGCATTCCACACCACCCACCCCCATCCCAGATCGCTGTGTGGGAAGCCCTAATACTACAACTGCCTCTAGGCAAGCAAGGGGTCCAGTCACCTTCTGCTGCAGGGCTACCCAGCAGGCCGGCTGACCTTTTGAGGGATGAGACTTCATCTAGAGGGCCCAGATCTTGGTGCCACCAAAGGGATCTGCAGAAGTGGCATGACAGAGTACTTGCTGTCACTGCTCCTAGTTTACTAATGAGGAAACTGAGGCAGAGGGGACCTAAGGAGCTTGCTCAAGGTCACACAGTAACTGAGGAAAGCCTAAAGGTGTGACATCTCGGAAACCAGCTGCATGAACTTGAGCAGATCTGCTCTCTGGGCTGAGGATTGCTTACCCATACGATAAAGAAGTTTTAGTAAGCAATCTCTGAGACCCCCGGAACTCCAGTATGGATTTCTGTCAGAGGATCTATGGGCCCCAGACCTCTACTAGTTTAAGAATAGCCCTGATTCATTAGCTGTAAAATTCATAAAATTGATTCACAAACGCTCAAGGCATTTTGTATCCTTTGCAACTCTTTTTTTTTAAATTTTTAATGTTCATTTTTGAGGGAGAGAGAGAGAGAATATATGTGGTAGAGGGGCAGAGAGAGAGGGAGACATAGAATCTGAAGGAGGCTCCAGGCTCTGAGTTGTCAGCACAGAGCCTGACTCAGGGCTCGAACTCAAGAACTGTAAAATCATGACCTGAGCTAAAGTCAGATGCTTAACCGACTGAGCCACCCAGGTGCCCCATATCCTTTGCAACTCTTGGCTCTATTACTCACCACTGAGGAGGGGTTAGGAGGTATAGGAGCAAGTCTCCTTATTTGTTGAACTTGATTCCTAATCAAAATCCTTTCTGTGTTACAGTGTGTAAGTACCACCTCACAGGCCCCTCTTACTCAACATGTCCAAACTGAACTCAGCTTGTTCTCTGGCCCCAGAGCTATTCCCTCTAGAATAGCCTCCTGGCTCTCCCCTCATATTATTTCTCATGGTTTGTAATTATGCATGGCTTGCTGATATTATTTGCTTGATGTCTTCTGGGACTTTTGCCCAACTAAGAGGTGAAAAGTGGGCCCTCATTAAAATTGTACATTTTGACCTTGCCTCTGTTTCAGAATTCCCCACACCATGTTGCACCTGTTGGGTTAGTTATCTGTCTCTAGCCAAAGACCATGAGCTCCTTGAAGACAGGACATGCTGGGGACTGAATTATATTTCCCACCCTGACAAAATCCATATGTTGAAACCTTCAGGGTTAATGTGATGGTATTTGGAGATGGAGCATTTGGGAGATAATTAGGTTTATATGAGGTCACGAGGGTGGGACCCTTATAAGAAGTATTCTTAAGAAGAAGAAACACCAGAGAGCTTGCTCTCTCGCTCTATGTGTACACACTGAGGAAAGGTCATGTGAACATACAGTGAGATGGTGGCCCTCGTCAAAACTGGACCACCTGGCACCCTGATCTTGGACTTCCAGCCTCCAGAAGGGTAAGGAAATAAACTTCTGTTGTCTGATCCACCCAGTCTGAGGTATTTTGTTATGGCGGCCTAAGCTAAGACAGGGCATATCTTCCTTATCTTTGGGTCCCTAGTTTCTAGCACAGAATAGCTACTCGGCATTTTTTGAGCTGGCATCAAATAGGTTCCTAATTACAAGAAAAAAATAGGTGGCGGAGGAAGGACTATCTGAGAAGCCTAGCTGTTCCTCAGATTCAAGCCTACATCCCAATCCCGTCAATTACAGTGTATCTGTCATACAGGATGCTAAGAAAGCTTGACTCTGGGCTCCCAGTGTATAAATGACTGAGAACTACTTCTCCACATGGGAATCACCCTAAAGTAAAATCGATAACAAAAATATCAAACTCCGTTGGGCCTCCTACAAGCTTGATGGAGACCATCCTCTCCTGTTGGAAGAACCATCTGAGCTTCCCAGGAAGAAGCCACACACTACAGAAGGAGATACTCTGAGGAAAGACAGGGTAGCCAATGGTCCTTCCAAGCAATACCCTGGCTTTGGATACTCCCCATAATGTGTCCAAACCTGCTAAACATCCAGCTCAGGTTGGCCAAAAGCCTCTTCCCTTATTTCCCTGTGGCAAAACTGAGGCAGGCCACAGCCTTCAAGAGAACAGAACACCAAAAGATCATGGCAAGGAAGCCTTGATAGGTGGGCCAGGAATTCTAGCCTCTTGGGTTCCCCTTAACCACATGCAGGCTGGAGCCTCCTTTGCCCATGTGGCCGGTGTCCTTTAGAGACTGTTGGCAGGCTTCTGACCACTATGGGGAGGCTGCCTCAACAGGGTTTCCCTGTTCTCCCCCAGCTTGGAACCTGCCATTTGTCCAGGAAGTCCTGATTCCCTTGAGAGGACTCAAGGATTCCCAATACCTAGGGGCCAGATGGGTTCTTTGCTGCTGGGGCATCCCTACTCCTAGCGACTTGCAGTGGACAGAGATAGGAAGCCCAGGTGTGTTCATGTGTCCTCTCATCTCATTTGAAATTGCAACTCAACACTCACACGTTTAATTCCAATCCAGGGTTCTTTCTCCTCTCCTCAGTTCTATATCCACATCGCTTTTCTCCCACAGTGAGAATTTTAGTTTCCAACAAAGTCAATATATTTACTCATTTGCTTGACACACGAAAAGTACTTTGGGAGTCGTCACACCGATACCATTACCAACAAACCTGCTCAACCCAGCGCGACTTGACTGGGAACGGAAGCACTGCCTCCCCACTGCCAGGTGAGGATGGAAATCCAAGTTCGCCACTGGGCCTTTGCTGACACCCAGGCTGGGGCTTCATGTTACTGCTTGGGTGGGGGCAGAAGTTCAGTCTCCTGATCAGGCCTCCTCTGATCCATCCCTGCTCCAGAGAGAGAGGAAGGGCTTCACTCTGCTCTCACCTGGCCTCTGTTGACACAGCATAGGGGGAAGAGCTGACTAGTGCCAGAGGGGATGAGTTCTTGCTCCCCACTTGGCCTTCTGAGACCCCAGTGGGGCAAGGAGCAGGAAGAGTCCATCACTCCTGCTGGCTCCTTCTGTGTTCTCCACTGATGCCATGTGGGGGTAGTCTTGTAGTCGGGGTTCTCTAGAGAAACAACCAATAGGATGTGTGTGTGTGTATATGAGGAGATTGATCATAAGGAATTGGCTCATGTGGTGATGGAGGCTGGCGAGTCCAAATCTGGAGGGTGGGCTGGCAGGCTGGAGTCCAAAGACAGTGTGCAGGCCTCTTCCCCAGGACGACTTTGGGGGCATCCTCACCTCATTACTTCTTTTGCCCATAGCTCCTGGGAACGAGCAAAGCCAGTTTCTTGAATGCTGGTGCTGATGCTGAGGGAGGTCCCAGGGAGGGCCTCTGTCCTCTACTATTAAACAAAAGCAGGAAAATTAAAACACAAGAATCTGGTGAAGTTGAAGGCAGGGATTGTGTGGGACTGAGGAGAGTGACAGTAGGGTGTCCTATGTTGTCATGAAATGCTCTTTGGGCTTTGTGAAGAAGGCAGGTTAAAAAATTCAAATTCAATATCAGTCGTCGCATCTAAAGGTTTTAACGGAAGATACTTGGAGCTAGAGTGCCTTACTAGGCCCGTAAATATCATTGAAGGGGGTGGTGGACATGGCCTTCACCATCAAAGAACACTGTAAAGGTTCTTCAGCATCTCCAGCCTCGCTTTGCCACCCTTGGTGTGCATCCAGAACCCCAGACCTTGGCTCAGTGGTCTCCAGGCATTTTTCTCCCAGTCCCCAGTGACTCTCATGTAGAGTTAAGCACTCTTAGAGGATTAACCCCAACCTCCTTCACATGGCACAGATTGGCATTTGATAATCTGACCCTTGCCATGCTCTCAGGATTCGTTTATCACCTGGCATGCCAGCCAGTAGGTGATACCTTAGTTCCAAAACTTGCCAGACTCTGAGTCTTACCGCCTGTGACCTCCTCTGCCTGGAATGTCCCTCCCTTCTCCTGATGGCTTTCTACCTGGCAAACAATAGCCCCCTCTTGGAACCGTCCTCCCTTCAGTACACCTGACCACCTAGGAGTCCCATGTAGACTTCTTCCACTTTTGTTCTTTCATGTCTCTCAGGGAAGTAATCCTTGAGGGCAGGGATTATGACCAACTTATCTTTAGACCTGTAGCACCTGGCACGAGGTGTGATGAATTGGAAAATTTGAGAAGGGAAACAAAAGGAATCACGTGGTATATTACCACCATTGCCGGTAGTTTTTGTCAATGTCATTTTTGTTTGCTAAGTGTACGTTCAGACTCTAAGAGGCCAACTGCTAAATGTCACTTGAGTCAGCAGGATTGACCCACTATGAACAAGACTTCTTGGTTCCCTGCTTTCTCGGAGAAATCTTCCTGGGGATAGCTAATTGGGAGACTTAGTCATTTCCTCAAGGGATCAATATCTCACCGACTTCATTCTGGAGAGCACTGTCGGGCACTTTTAAACAGCTTCCGCTATTGTTATCAGACCTTTCCAGGCCAGGTTGTTTTTTTTTAGTACTGCCATTTTCCTCTTATAATTAAGGCAAACATACCTTCTTTTCCCTTACGTTTTGTTTCTTGGCCAGTTTGGTGCCATAATTCCAAGGTCTTTTGATACAGTGTTGTTTATCAGACCCTATCTTCCTTTCTACCATCTGACCTTGGCCTTCCTTTGGCCTGGACACATCCATACTCTTCCTTTTCCTGATGTCTCTTTCATTCCATATCCACACTGTCACCTCTGGACCAGGTGGGACTCCTTCAAATTGACCTAGAACTCAGGAAAAAGTTCTGCATGTGGATAGAGGCTCTGTGGGCTGTGGCTGCTTTGCCCAAACTGTACCAGAGGAGAGCTATTATTCAAAGGATCTTTGAAGACCACCTGATTTCTTCTTCTTTTGCTTACTTCAACAAGCACTGTTTCTGCCTGACTTATGTTCCTACCCAGAATATAGGAATATATCTAGGCCAATAAGTCATATATATGACTTAGGCATATATGGGCAATAAGTCATTTGTTCATTCCACAAATCTTTATTTTTTTTTTTTTACTTAAAAAAATTTAATGTTTATTTATTTTTGAGAGAGAGAAATAGAGCATGAGTGGGGAAGGGGCAGAGAGAGTGGTAGACACAGAATCTGAAACAGGCTCCAGGCTCTGAGCTGTCAGCACAGACCCTGACACGGGGCTTGAACTCATGGGCCGTGAGATCACGACCTGAGCCAAAGTTGGACGCTTAACCGACTGAGCCACCCAGATGCCCTTTCAGAAATCTTTATTGAGTACTTACTCAGTGCCAGACTCTGTGTTGTGTTGGGTTATGAACTCAGAGTATTTTGATTGAGAAATTCCTACATGTTAATAGAATGAGTAGCAAGATCTTACCAGTTTTGAGAATCCAAAGGGGAAAGTCAGTGAGGGTGGAATATTCCATATCTTTAAAAAAGTTTCCATGCACATTTATTTCTTCCAGCTTTATTGAGGTATAACTGACACACAGCATTGTGTAAGTTGAAGGTGTACAAGGTGTTCATTTGATACACTTGCATCTCACAAAACGATTGCCGCCTTACGGGTAGCTAACACCTCCATCATGTTACGTAATTGCCACTTCTTTTTTGGTGGTGAGAACATTTAAGATCTACTCACTTAGCAACTTTCAAGTATGTGATACAGCCTTAGCTAACCTTCCATATTTTTACCACAACACTTCCTCTGTCTGGGAACTCCTACTTCTTCCCCTTTTACATGGCGAACTCCTTATCCATCCAATTTCAATCTGTCGTCATGTTCTCCCTAAAGCATCTCTTACCTCATTATTCTGGTTTAAATGTCCTTTGTGCTTCCATTTGTCACCCTTTTCCAGTACTGAGCTGTCTCTTCCCTCTTACTGGAATTTCAGCGCTCAGTGCTGTGTTGTGAACTCTAGGCACAGTGTGCTTCAGATCTCCAGAACCCATTCATCTCGCATGACCAAAACTTTGTACCCACCGAATAGGTCTGCTGTCTTGAAATACTAGATGATTTACCTGTCTCATGTCTAATAGATATTGAGCTTCTTGAGGACAGGGACTGTGTCTTGCTCACCATGGTGCCCTCAGTGCCCTGCAGTTTGGTACTGTGTGGTTACTATCTGTAAGGAGTCAACCAGAGAGGCAGAAGCAACAGTAAACTGCGTGTGTGTGTCTCATAACTACTCTATTATATTCTGTGTGGGTGTGTGTATTTACAAGGAACTGGCTCATGAAATGCGGGGCCTGGTTTAGCAAGTCTGAGGTCTGCAGAGCAGGCAGTCAAGAAGGGAAGATGACAAGCTGGCTGGAGCCACAGCTGAAGCCTGTTATCCCCAGGGGATGGGGGGGGATCACAGGCAGGGTGACACCCGGTGACCAAGACCTGTTTGGAGCCCCTGCCTCAGGGAAGGCCTAAACCCTCCTTTAAATGGCTCGCCTGACTAGGTCAGGCCTACCTAGGATACCCCCACCCACCTTGGGTTCATTTCAGTACACTGATTAGGAAATTAAATCCCCTTCACCCCTTCATTGTAGCACCTATATTAGCGTTTGATTGAATAGCTGGGGTCTGCAGTTGAGCCGAAGCAAACTGACCTATCACAAAGCCTTCAGGGTGTTCAATCGATGGAAGGAAAGAAAGGCTGGCTGCCTGAGTGAAACAGCCAGGCTATTGCACACTGAGGTCGGCCTGAGTCTGAGTGGTCCTGCGTTCGGGTAGGACCGGGAAACAGGAAGGCTTTGGAGTCGCTGAAGCCAGCAGAAGAAAATCTAGCACCTGGGGCCACTTCTGACCAACTCCATGGCTTTCTACGGCTCTGCGCTGAGAAGTGACTCAAGGCCAAGTTCCTTTGCCTGATCTTCCTGGCTTCCAGGGACAGACCTCATTTGATCAGCTGGCTGGGGCGCTGTATCTACACAGCTAGGGCCAGACCTTGGCGGGTCCTGACCTGGGCCTGTTTTCCCCCCACCTCTGCCTCTTTCCTTCTTTCATGCTTGCTCCCATTTGGTCCTTCAGGGTCTTGTTTTAGAGCTATCTTGACTTCTTCCCAATTAGATGAGACTGCTATCCCCAAGGGAACGTGGCCTAGGGCAGTAGGCCTGTAGCTGTATCAGCCCCCAAGCACGCCCTGTCTCTTGCTTATTTGTGGCCTTGTCTTCTCATCCGTATTGGATACCCTCTCCTCCTCTGTGTGTCCCCGTCAGAGCGCCTGTGCTGCGCGACTGCTTGGCAAATCCTGGAAGTTTTGAACTAAAGCAAGGAGTTTTAAATAAACCATACACATTTCTTAAACTGCTGGATTCTGTATCCCATGTTCAAATGAAAGAAAATTTGTCTTCTAATTAGGTTTTAACAAATTGTACTTGACCTTTGAGCTCTATTTTTCAACCTTGAGAGCAGGCAGTAAATGGAAATTCCAAGGCTTGATTTAATACTAAAAATCACTTCTATTGGTCTAATACTTTACAGCCTTCAGGTTACATTGCCTTCTCTCATCTCGTACAAGCTCGTGGCACCGGCGGGGATCCACCTCATCTCACAGATGAAGAAACGGAGGACCAGAGAGGACAAAGCCTCTGCCCCAAACCACTCAGCTTATAGGAGGCAAACCAAGGACCCCAACCAGGATGTCCTAACTCCCGCTCCCGTGTGCTTTCCCCAAAGAGAATGGTGAGCTTACCAGTTGGGAAGGCCGAGCTGAACACTGCCCATCACCTGTGGTGGGGGTTTCAGGTCCAGGGCTTTCTGTGCAAAGGAGGGGAGCTCCTGCGCTGCTCTCTGCCCTTTCCATCCTGCCTGCAGTCCTGCCATCAGCAGGCCCTCCTTGGGGGTTCACAGTGCTCACTGGGACGTTGCAAGACATTCGCCGGTACTTGCCAAAGCACATCTGCCTGTGTTTTCTGACAGCAGTGGCTCTCACGTGCCTGTGGCAACTTTCCTTTCAGTTCTTGGCTCTGGCCATAAATTATTTGACATGTTTTCTCACAAAAGAGTGAGACTGGGATATAGACAAAGTGGACCGTTGACGGCACTTGAAGATCTGGTAGCCTCAGCGGCTTGTTCATTTTCTCTTCAGCACTGGGTGTCTGATAACCTCCTCTTGCCCCTGAGTGACACTTGGGGTTGATAAAGGGAAAAGGCTTGTTGTTGTCTTGGTCATCCAGACAGCCGCAGCTGGGGGGTGTTTGTCAAGGGACAGGCTTGTCTCTCTTGGATGTGCACTGAGATTTGTGACTTAGGGAAGCTCCCTCACGTTCCTCCTTACCTTGTGAAAAATTTGCCAAACTTCCACGGCCACGTCCCACCTTCCGTAGGAGACCTGCTCAGGTTACTCACAACGGCTGAGGCCACAGGGACACACCGCTCCTGGGCACAGTGTTTCGTGATGGATGGAGCCCTTTCCTCTGTCTGCATAGTCTCTCACCTGAGTCTGGCCACACTGTGCCCCTCCCATGCCCAGTTTACAGTCAAGGAGCATGAGGCCCAGAGAGGCTATGTGCCATTTTCAGGGTCACACAGATGGTAGAAGAGGTCTGCTCTCCATAGTTCCTTCCCGGCCACAATCACAGCCTGTGCCATGCCCGTCATATGAAAGGCCTGGTGAGTGCTCGCTGCTGTGACCCTGGTGCCTATCTCAGGCACAGTGTCTCATGCTGGGTCCCTTCCAATTAAGTACTTTTTCACAGGATATTTTCTGACTCCCTTCCCGGCACACTTAAAAAAAATTTTTTTTTAAATGTTTATTTATTTTTGAGAGAGAGAGGCAGAGTGTGAGCAGGGGAGGGGCGGAGAGAGGGAGACACAGAATCTGAAGCAGGCTCCAGGCTCCAAGCTGTCAGCATAGAGCCGGATGTGGGGCTTGAAGTCACAAACTGGGAGATCATGACCTAAGCAGAAGTGGGATGCTTAACCAACTGAGCCCCCAGCGCCCCCCCTTCCCAGCACACTTTTCATGTCACTCCCACAGCCCTCAGATAGTCCACCAAGAGCATTTCGCACTTGGGGTGGACTTGGGGTTGACTTGGGGCGGACCTGGGGCCGGCAGGTCCCTCAGAGCTTAAGTACAACCCCTTCATGTACCGGAAACACAGTGAGACCCAGAGTAGAAATACAGGTTCCCAAGGGTCACACAGCCAGACTGGGATATGAGCCCAGATTCTGGCACTTTCCACAGTACCATATGGCCTCATAATTAGTGATTGTCTCCTCTTCTTCTAAGAGCTGTATGTATGTAAGAGGTAAAGGCCAGTTAGACTGTAGGCTTTTAAAAGACAGGGCCCGAGGCACCTGTGTGGCTCAGTCGGTTAAGCGTCCGACTTCAGCTCAGGTCGTGATCTCATGGTTCATGGGTTTGAACCCTGCATTGGGCTCTCTGCTATCAGCACAGAGCCCACTTCAGATCCTCTGTCCCTTTCTCTGTCTGCTCTCTCTCTCTCTCAAAAATAAATAAACATTAAAAAAAATTAAAAACAGGATCCAGATCATAATTTCACACTGGAAAATTGCTAGGCACATAGGTGACATTTTAGTTATCTATTGCTGGGTAACAAAGTGCCCCACAACTTAGTGGCTTAACACAACAAAGATGTATTATTTCTCACAATGCCCTAGGGGGGCTGGGTGATTCTTAAGATCTCTTAAGATCTTCCTTAGGCTCCCTCCTGTGGCTGCACTTAACCAGTAGATTTGCTGGGGGCTGGGCTCACGTGGGATTGCTGGGGTGAGTGGTCATGTGTTTATAGGAACGAGAGAAATTATTAGCAGTCATTTTTGTAGACAATCTACCATGGATGGTATTCAATTCATGCTAGTGATCCTTTTCAGCGGAGATGGGGTGGAAGTCAGCAAAGGAAGAGAATTAATGAATTAGTTGATGGGTGAATCAGAGGCTGATATGCCTTGGCACATGGAGACAGAAGAGTTGAGTCAGGAGAGGGCAGTTGAGCCAGATCAGGTGGGCCTAGTGGGCCCCATTTAAGAGCTTAGGCTTTGTTCTGAAGACAGTAGAGAGCTGATGAAGACCTTCAAGTTGGACAGGGTCATGGTAAGGTGTGCATTTTATTTTGGAGACATTTGTGTTTTAGCAAGATCTCCCTAGTGGTAGAATTGGAAGGAGAGGGACAGAGGGCGGCAAGAGGCCATTTGAGAGTGTGCAATCCAACAACTGTCTTGCCTGCATTTCAGGGTACTATCTGCACCAGCATTCACAGAGCAAACACCTGGCCATATGTCTGTATAATGTTTGACTTCCTGTTTAACATGTCTTCATTGGTTTCTGGTAAATGAAAAAAAGTGGATTTTATGGGAGCGGTGGGCAAGAGTGACTCAATGTTTGTCCCTTCTTGAGGCTGTGGTCCTGAGAGCAGTGAGTCACAGTCCCATCAGCCAGGTTTGTATCCACGCTGGCAGCACAGGAGGGGTCATTGGTAGCCATCTAGTCCAACCCATTCATGTCAAGGTGGGTATGTTGAGGAGGGGGTTGGATGGGAAACTGGGGTGAGAGAGTTGCATGGGCAATTCATGGAGACTCTGGAGCCAGAACTGGGATGTCCTGTGTCTGTGGGTGACCCCCAAACAAGAGTGATTATGAGAAACAACTGAAGGTCCTCAGGGCCGTGAGGCAAGGCAAAGAATCTGTGTCTCCATAAGTGATGAAAAGTTGTTCCCCTTCCCTGTGTACCACTCCAAGTCTTGCACAGTCCAGAGAATTCAGACATTTGTAGAATTGTAAAATAAGTGAAGTCTTCTGGGAGAAGATCCCCTGTTCAGATGAATGGGCTCTCAGGTCACCTGGCCTTATGATGACTCTCACTCTAGAGAATGCCACCTTCAAAGATTTCTGTGGCTGTGGCACAAGCTTTGATGAGTGGAAGAAGGAAAGTGGGAGAGTAGGCAAGAAAAATATTTACATCTGCTACATTTGTCACACAAATCATGGGGCTTTTATGTCTAAAGGGAGATCAGAACCATGTTTACAGAATGACTGTCAAGGAATGGAATGATTTAAGCACATAGGCATCTGGTTTATTTTATGTTTGGTGTTTTCCTGTAAGATTTGTAGTCATTGGGAATGACGGGCATGCCAAAGCCTGGGAAAGGAAAAGAAAGCCCCCGGATCTCCAGAGAATATGGAAGGGATGATGGAAAGGCGGCTGTCAGGGGGTGTGCAGGCTCCATCTGTAGTTGGTGGGGGTGACGATGATGCTAATCATCTCTGCCATCATGAGCACCTACTGTGTGCCAAGCCCTGGGTTCAGCGCTGCCTGTGTATAAATCTCAGCTTTTGGTACCACCCAGTGAAATAGCCGGGTCAGTTTTCCCTTCTTACACATAAGGAAGCTTAGGTAGCACGAAGTTAGATAATTTCCCCTAGGACACATAAGTGGTGAGACAGAGCTGGGATTCCTAATCCTGAATATGATAGGGGTTGGGTGCATCTGGCCTCCTGGGCAAAGCTTCACTAACCCAACTTCCCTGGCAGGGTGGAAGAGTGGGAATCTGAGACCTACTTCTGCTAAATAGAAGCTGTGTGATGTCAGGCAGGTGAGGCTTAACCTCTCTGAGTCTTGGGCTCTTCACCTATAAACTGGAGTGAAAAGCTGCTGACCTTCCCCTTCACAGGATGAACACAAGGCTACAGTGAAGCAGATGAAAGGTTTTTGGTTGGTACAGGCCAAGTCATACCACACCCATGGCAGATAGAAGAGTGTTGATTATAGGCTTAGGGCTCCAGGAAACACTCAGGAGCCTCAGTGGGCAGGGCTGATGTACATCAGGGTGTCAGATGTGGGAGGGGCCCTTAGACACCATGTGGTCTCTCCCGTCATCCTACAGATCGAATCATACAGATGAGGCCAAGAAGGCCCCCAGAGAGGAAGGGCTTTGCTTAAGGTCACCCAGCAGGTGCTTTTCCATTTACCTTTCTCCAATACAGACTATTTCATTTCGGCGTGGCGTCGCACGTTTCCTGTCTCACCAAACTGATGCTCGCGTCTTGCATGATAATCAGTTCAGAAGACTATTACAGTGCAAACTGAAAGATAAATGGTCATGGCATTTGTTAATACTGTAAACACCATTTGTTGGCAAACGATAAGCTTTATTGATACCCCTAATGTATGTATTAGCAAGAACAATGCTTCACAAAATGTTAACATCTGCCAACGCAGCGCAAACAATTATAAGTAAGTTTCGTTTAATGCAGAAATTATGCAATAACAAAAGGTATGGCTGCAAATTAATGTGACGTGGGGCCAGGTTTCTGCATCTAGAGGCATAAACAACAATTTCATGCGGAAAACAAGCCAAAGTTCTTTTAAGCGTCTCTTTGTCAAAAATGACTCTCTGACACCAAATACAGGGGAAAGTCGGGGAATTGAGATGGTTATTAAATCTGACCTTGATCAGATTTTTATTATGTCAGAAAAAAATGGTTCTTAAGAGAGAGAGTTGTCATGGGATTAGAGTCCATCTACAGCAAGACGTTTCCATGGCAACAAATCAAACACCATTTCCTCCGACCGCAGTCTCCTGCTTCAGAAGTATGAACTTAGCATTGAATAATTAGAGCGAGACACAGTAATGTTGTGTAAAGACAAAACACAGAAGAATCAATCTGGAGGCAGTGAATTATTTTCAAATGGCAATTAACCCCATCAGTGCGGCTGTCTGCAGCTCATGCTGGCCATGACAGGTCCCACGTAGGCATTTGGTTTTACAAATTGAAAGCATAATTTTTTTGTCACACACAACCTTTTCCAAAAGCCAAAGCCAAACCATAATTCTACCCAAATTAATGAAGTCTGAAAGTTATGGATAAGGCCGTAATAGAAATTCCGAGCTGTGTCCGAGTCTGCAGTAGGTAGTAACATATGATGCTCTACCTGAATTCCCCTCGTGTTTGAGGGATCTGAAAACATACTTGATACCGGTGCGTGGTTAGTGTCCCACAACCAATGAGCTATCTAAATTCATAGGCTCCAATGTCACACTCCTAAAATCTTGGTGGAAAGTTAAACTGGTGCACACAAAGCCACTTAGAACTTAGGGAGATACTGAAGCCTTTTAGCTTCTTGGTTGGCTTGCAGTATTGCGGTCTAATTGCATTAAGGGTGTATTGTTCTTCCTTAGAAAATGGATCTCAGGAGCTAATCTGGTGGATGGCATCTGAGGTTCACCCCTGGGCTGTGTTTTTCCCCAGCTGTTTTCCATTTCTTCCGGAAATGTTTCCTACCCTCGGGGAGAGAAGAGAATCCACGATCTGTCCTCGATCTAGGAGAACATGTTGTCTCACCCGTGTTGCCCGAGATGTAATGAGTAAACTCATCAACACAGCAAATCGATTCCAACCAAGTCTGTTTCTATAAAGGATCTCAGGGCTGGGGGCCCTGGATGCTCCCGAAAACACACTAGGATTCTTTCCTAAAAATGTTTCATCCTGTTTGGGCCTCACTCAGCTCGCTGTCAGAGACCCCTTCCTGGAGCACCCTCCACCTCCCAGAATGATTTTCTTAGCTGTGTGTAGGCTGGGGACGTTTATGTAGCTTTTTTTTTTTTTTTTTTTTTTTTTTTTTTTTTTTTTTTTTTTTTTTTACATCTGGAGGAAAGACTTTGTGTAATTAGACATTTAGAAAGCTACCAACTCTAAGAGAAATGGAAAGAGGCCTTACTGGTAAACTGGGGGATTAGATTCAAAGGCAAAACTGGTGTTGTCTTAATGCAAACTTTCTGGAATTTTCCTTGTATTTCCAGGACTCCTTTTGTTCCTACCTCTTTGTTGTGCAAACCCGTGCTGCTGGCTATGGGCTGGGAAGGGTGAGAGAGCCCTAGAAGCCTCTACAAAAAATAGGAAACCAGAGGAATCCATTTGCCCCCTCATCCATTCATTTGTTCATTCTCTCATTCATTTATTCATTCGATAAATACGTATCATGCACTCCCATATATGAGGCACCGTAAGATGTTAATCCAGAGTAGAGAATGAGTCATGGAGCCAGACTGCCCAAAGAGGGCATTGTAATCCCCCCCCACCCATTTGGAGGGTGATACATGCTCATGTTCATAAGTGGATATTCTCACTCTTTATGTCTCATTGGATGGAAGTGTCGGGCTGGCTCCTCAATGATACTATATAGATATGAGGTAGTACAAGAGAGGCATTTCACACTTTATATGGCCCTGAAGACCGGTCCCTCATCTCCTACAGAGAGGTGAAGAGCCATGGCCAAGTGATTCCCCAGGGTAGTCTGTGCAGAGCCACATGGCTCCTATTGGTTGATTTTTGGACAGATAGTAGCACTGAAGAGCACAGATGTTGGTTCAAATTCTGGCTCTGTCTCTCACTAGCTGTGTGACCCGGGGCAAGTTACCTCACTTCTCTGGGCATCAGTTGCCCCTATTATAAACTGGTGTTAATATGTGCCTCCTGGGTTATTGCTAAGAACAGAGGGGATAAAATATAAGGTGCCCAGTGTGAGACCTGCCATACCAGCTTGATGCATGCTAATAGAATGCCAATGAATGGGTTGCCAACTCCATTTTCTGGTTAAACCTTAACATGAGGATGACCTTGAGGAATTTCTGATGATGGATCTAGGAGAGGTATTGTTTAAAAGCCAGTGTAAAATGGGTAGCTTATAAAAATGCATTGTGCTAGTATGACACTCCAGTTCTCTAGTACATCTCGTGGCTTAGGTAAGATAAACAGTATTCCCAGCTTCATTTTTCAGTTCATTCTATTGCATGAAATCTCTTACATGCAAATTGTGAGATACTTTAAAGAACGGAGCAGCTGCTCACTTAGGTGCTTGACCTCATACATTTGAATGGTCTCACGATTTCTTTTATTCCACGACAACTTAAAAGCCATCTCTATGTTAATGGTGAAATAGTTACTTTAGGTCTCTTCTAATGCCTTTAATACTAGTTGGCAGTTAGAAAGGTGACAAATGCAAGTGTCCCCAGACAAATTGTGTGCTGTGGGTCTTGCTGAGGAAACGTTTACAAGGGCTGCCTTTTGGTTAAATAGACTAAGTGACAGGCATCTTGGCACGGGAGTCAGTGACTCCCTCGGAGAAGAGGACATCCTTCTGGAGAACACACTACCTCTGGGGACTATTAGTGAGAGCCAAGTGTTTCCTGGGTAACATGCAGCTGCTGGGACTCTTGCTGTACCCCTGGCTCTTGGCACCTGAAAGGCTTGGACACTCCCTCTAGGCCTGTCCTCACTCGCCATCTAGGTCCCAAGCTCAGCTGCCCTGCCACCTGTTGAGTAGCCACTGAAGAACAAGACAGAGGCTGACACCCCAGCAGCTGGAGTGGTTGCTATGAAGTCAGAAGTCTCTCCTAAGCCTCCATGTTGTACTCTTCACTTGATGCCTATTTCCTGGTGTGGCTACCAGCACGGCAGAAACGGCCCTGAGATGTCGGGTGATACATTTCTGAGGGCAGGCTGCCAAAGAGTAGGAAGCGACAGTTGTCTCTGCGGGGAAGATGGGGGGCACACAACCTGCACAAAGGGCATGCTTTGGCACAACACTGGGAATGTGCCCCTCTCCCCGCCCACCACCAGGAATCCCTTCTTAGGTGCAAGGAGGTATTTCTGGGAAGTCCCTGTAGATAATCCCCAGGGCCTGCATAGGGTGGGAAAACCTGCTACCACTTTCCCAGCAAGATTAGCGAGCTGGCACGCTGGAAGGAAGGGAAGTGGTAGAAAAAACGCTGGGCTCAGCCATCCCCAGGATCTGGGAGTTCTTGTAAGATGCTAGAGACTGAGGAGTGAGATCCAGGTCTATCTCTAACTCACTGTGTGACCTTGGGTAAGCCCCTTCTCTCTGGGCCACAGGTTCTCCATATAGGATTACAGAAAACCTGCAACCAGGTTTGAAAAACATCCAACTGCTGTTCTTTTGTGGACAACCATTAAGCTACAGAAGGTGACGACTGCAAGTTCTGCTAGCCCACTGATGGGAAACTGGCTTATTCTTGTGCAAAGAGGAAGGACTTTATGAAGTTTTATGCCTTTGAGGTGGTTTCCAGTTTCCTGTCCCTGGCCGTGTAGGTACATCTGTCGATGGGCATGTAGCGGGGAGGGTGGGGAAGGGGTATTAAGAGCAAATGGCACCCCCGGTGCCTCAATAACTCTAGTCATGTGTGCTTTCCTGTCAGGGAAACACAGCTTTTCCTATCTTTCCCCCCAACAACCCAGAGAGGCAGAGGCAGGGGAAACAGGCAGAGGTGGGCTGCCGTCCCTACCCTCTTTCTGGCACCCCATTCTCTGCCCTCCCTCAGAAAGCCCTTTAGGCTCTTATCACCTCACTGCTTATTGCTGACCTCTGTCCTCTGGCTACACTTTGCTGTTATGGGTTGAACTGTGTTCCCCCTAAATTCCTGTTAGAGTCCAGTACTACAGTATTTCAGAGTGTGGCCTTGTTTGGAGAGAGAGTGTTTGCAGACCCTATGTAGTCAAGCTTAACTGAACTAATCAGGGTGGCCACTAACCCAGTATGACTGGTGCCCTTATAAAAGGTCACATCAGAAATGGAGATGAAGGCGGAGATCGGGGTGATGCTTCTACAAGTCAAGGAACCAACCCTGCTGACACTTTGACCTTGGACTTCTTGCCTCCAGAATGGAAACAGTACATTTCTTTTGTTTAAGCCACCTCATTTGTGGTACTTTGTGACGACAGCCCCAAGAACCTGATCCATTTGCCTTCTTCCTCTGCCCCTCAAGAGGTCATGAGATGACACATTCTTTGGCAGAGATCTCAGGGGATGGGATAGACTCGTGTCCATGTGCTTGGAAAGTATGGTTCACGAACAATGTTCAAGCAAACCTCAGAGTCTCAGGTCCTTGCTGGCAAAAATGAGGCCTGTCCTCAGGCTCAGCCCTGCATGGAGTGGCACTCTCAAGGGAAGCTGGGCCATGCCCCACAGGAGGAAGACTTTGGGCTCTAGAGTTGGACACCCCCCTGGTTTCTCTGCTGACTCAAGGGACTCTTTCCTGAAACTCTGCACTGGGCCAGGCCCTATGTTGGGCTATGGGGGTTCCAAAGGGTGGAAAGTGGTGCCTCATCTCAAAAAGCAGGTCCAGGGAATAGGGCCAGTGAATTGCCCTAAGAAGTTAGCTGTTCCCTAATATGTGTGTGTGTGTGTGTGTGTACGCACGCACACGGGGGCGTGGGTGGGTGGTGGTGTCATGTGCTTAGTCCAGTGGGATATGGAGAAGAGAGTGTTCACAGCGCCTAGCACACGGTACATATTTAGTCTAAGATGGCCCTTGGCAATCCCTTCCCTCCCCTTCCACAGGTTTTGAAAGCTTCATTTCTCTGGCAAAGGCATATTCATACAGGGTCCAGATGCTACCTCATAGTCCTTTTTTTTTAATGCTTGTTTATTTTTGAGAGAGACAGAGACAAAATGTGAGTGGGTTAGGGGCAGAGAGAGAGGGAGACACAGAAGCAGAAACAGGCTCCAGGCTCTGGGCTGTGAGCACAGAACCCGACATGGGGCTTGAACTCATGAGCTGTGAGATCATGACCTGAGCCGAAGTCGGATGCTCAACCGACTGAGCCACCCAGGCTCCCCTCATAGTCCTTCTTAACATAACACTCCAGGCAGACATTTCTAATCACTCAGATTTGGAAATTGAGATGAATCCTATTTGCCATTCCTGATGTAGGTAGACCACTAGGTTGCCCACTGGCCTAAACAAGTTATGACTCTGGGTGGTGATGTTGCAGGATGTCAGGTCGTGGAGCCCCTAGCCCTTGCTCCACCATCTGAGGCCTCCATGGCTCTTTTTCCAACCTGCAGGGGTCAGGTTTGTGGGGCATGCAGCTGAGGAGCAAACGTAGGACAGAGTGTGATGAGGCAGGCTGCTCCCCACTGCCCACCCCTCCTGCCAGAAGAGCCAACCAGAAAGATTGTCTCATCAAATAAAAGAGAAAAATGATCCCTACATTACTCTTAAACGGGTGTTTATGTGATTTTGGGTAACGAGAGCAATAATGATTATATTGCTCAAATAATAAAAATTGAGGAGTGTTGCACATCTGAGCTGACCATATGGGAAGCATCAGGCCTGGCAGCAGGGGCACTGAACAGGGAGCTGCTGGAGACCCCAGGCCGCTGCTGCATGGTGAGAACAGCCGTGGTGGAGAAGCCGCCTCTTCCTTGGGGACCAACCCAGTTCTTCCCTCTCTTGGCAGACCTCACTATTTCACTGAGATTTTCTTAAAGCCAAGGAAACAAGACACAGCCTCTTGATTCCCACATTGCAACACGAATCTGTCTTGGCACAACTCTGGGACTGCCTTAAGAGTGTGACGACATCAGAGGAAGGGAAGGCTGAGGGCACAGGAGGTCATGGTCAACAGCTGGCCCCATTTTGGGGCCAGGACCTGTTTTGATCTGTTCCTTTTCTGGCCACAGTAAACTCCTACCAAGCAGGAGAGCCTGCTGATGATAGGGAGGTCTTTCCGTGCCTTCACTGCTATACTCCACACCCCATGCTTTCCTGCCTCCAGAACTTTGGTCACACTGTGCTTTCTGACAGGAACTCCCCCTCCCCCCACGCCACCCCCCCGCCCTTCATATTGCTTTCTTGCTTTCCGTCAAAATCGTACTTGTCCAAGACTCATCACAAGTGTCATTCCCTCAGGAAGTCATTCCTGGCACCATCTGTCCCTATCTCCCCACCCTGTCTAAATTAATTTTTCCCTGTGGTTTTTGGAACCCTCTTTTAGAACACAGCAGTTCTGTTGGGGCCACCTGGCCCAGAGTGGGGCTTAGAAAGTGTTCTGAGTTGTATTTTGAGATCGGTAGCCCGGTCCCAGGCATGCTGAGGTGGGCGGAGGTGTGGTCCTTGATGGCATTGCACTCCCCAGCCTCCTGCCTGGCAGGAAGGCGCGCCTTGTCTTGTGGGCATATAGCAGAGTCAGACCGTCTCTAGCTAGGCCCATGCTCCCAAGTTGTTTCCTGGAGAATGATTACTGCAACCACATCCTAGTTCCTGGGTTGATGACGGGCTGTCATGTGCCTGTGCCATCTTCTCTCTTATATAAATGGATGACAGTGTGGGCCCATCCTTAAGGTCTTGACGTGGAGTGTTTGGTCCAGGAAGGGCCTTCTTATGCCTAGTGATCTTATCAGGGTCCAAGACTGTCTGATCTGATAAACTAATAGAACTGTAGTTTTAGAAGGACCTCGGAAAGTAAGGTAGGCCTCCAACTGAGAAGTAAGGGACCAGAGAGGTGATGTGACTTGTCCAGGGTCACAGAGCAAATCCATGGTAGGAACAGGAAGAAAAGCCAGGGCCTCTCACTCTGGATCAGCTGTTTGGTGCACCCTCCTGCCTGTTTCTTGATCATTCTGCAAGCCTGCAGTGGCTAGAAACGCATGTGGACTGGAGGTGGGTGTGCCCAGTAGAGGGGGCTTGGCAAGTTCTGGGTTTCATGTGTATAATTTTTAGAAAGCAATTTATCACAATTTGTAATTGATTAATGTAGAATGCCCTTTCAATATGTGGAGTGAAATTGCTATAAATAATTCACTAGATTCTACATTTGACTGAGTATGTAAATTGTGAAAGCAGTTGGAACTCAGAGATTCCAGAGCAGAATGTCAAAAACCTCCTGGCCAGAATTCTCGGAATAATGGTTGTCGACATGGATGAGAATGTGGTAGGACTGGCACACTGGAATCTTCCAGGGATTGTGCAAATTGGAGGAACCCCCTCAGGCTCATTTTGCATGTCATTTATTCTCTCATTCATTTATTCATCCACTGTGTGCATGCTGAGCCCTGACTGTAGGCCTGGCCACTCTGTCCTTTGAAAACCCTGCTTCCCCTAAGCCAGGCTATGGACTGGGGTTTGGTTGCCACAGTTCTCCCTAGGTAACTCCTGCGAAAGACAAAGTTCTATACTCAAAAGCGGCCATTCCAGCATTATATGTAAAAATGGTGTAAGGAAGCTACCTAGAGGGGGCTGCTGAAATCACTCAGGGCCCATTTGGTATATGATGGAGCAATTCAAACAGCTGGCTATGAAGGCGATGTAGAAGCATGTAAAATGCTTATGATCCGGGAAAACAAAAATGCCTCGTACAACACAGGACTGTCTAGAACCCCACTGTGTCCATGTAGAACTGTGAATGCCTGCAAACAACCTGGGAGGTCTTCCTCAAAATGAAAGTGATGGCTTTGTTGTGGGAGTGTGCTCCTGAGTCCTTGTCCTATTTTCCTAACCCCCTATGATGTTGCTTGCTTGATTTTATTTATTCACTTAACAGGAAACAAAGCCCAATGTCAAGACCATGTGGTGTAGTTTTGGTCTTCTGCCAGCAGATGGAGATGCCCCGCTTTCTGTTTCCTGGCAGTCACACCATCCGCAAAGAGCCTTGGTTTCAGCCTGAAGGTCCTGCATATTCTGTGCGTTTTTATTTAAATATCTAACCATGACTGCTCCGGTACCCACTGAGCCCTGGAAGTTATTTCTGATCAAGCTATTTGGCTTCCAAGAAGCAGATTGAGTTTTTATAGGGCCCGAAGCTTATATAATTTGGGGTACCTCTTTGAGAAAAAGATTTCAAAATTACAAATACATAATCAAGTGCACAGCCTTGGAAGGGGTCCCTGCAAATAAGGACCATTTCGCTGAATCTTCATTAGCTTCCCAATCAGTCCACCTGAGATTGCTGCTTTTCCACAGTCTGTCAGGCCTGGGGAGTAAGGGCAATGCCAAGCGAAAACCATGAGCTCCTTGAGGGAGGGGTCATGTCTTCATCCTCATCAGACATTGGTAAAGAGTCATTGTCTTTCCTGTTCTTATTACTATGATGCTTACTGTCTAATAGATACCTGGTGACTGGATGTTAAAAGAAGCAGAAACAGTGGCTAGGAGGAGGTCTGGATCTCAAACCCCTTTGTAGAGAAGGAGAAGCTTGAAAGCAATGCCTCTTGATTCCATTCTTCTGAGGGCGTGAGCTACAATGGCCATGGCCAAAAGGGTCTTTTCCTTCGCACCCATCAGTGACATGGTCCAATGCACTCTGGGTCCCAGAAGGTCTGGGTGATGTAATCTTACTTGATTATAGAGAGTTTGACAGTTAGAAGGCCCCTTCAGCATGAAATAGGTAAAGAAAGTTTTTCCTTTAAATTTTGTTATGGGCAAAGAGTTATATCCTTGATTCACTTTGATTGCTCTGTCCTATTTCCTTCCTGTATTTTATAGACAGGTAGGCTCAAGTCTTCCTTAATATAAGGATTCTAGTGGTTGGCTACTTTGCTCTTGCTTGTCTGTCCACAGCAATGGTCAGTCTCCCTCTCAAAGCCATGGCCCCTCTTTCTGGCATCATATTACTGCTTGTTGTGGCCTATGTTTGGTCAACCAGTGTTGGTGTCTGATCCTTATAATTTTTATAATTGTCTCTAAGGATAACTACACACTGAATAGTCTTCTCTGTTGTCTTGCCTCCATCAATCACTACATTGTTTTGGTTATGTTAGGCTGCATTAATAAACAAACTCACACATCTAATGGCTGAATACAGTAGAATTTCATTCCTTGCTCATGTAACAATCCAAGATGGTCTCAGATTGACAGGGAGCTCTGTTCCACACAGTCATTCAGGTATGCAGGCTGAAGGAGGCTCTTCCTTCTATAGTATATGGCTATCAGTGTTGCTGTGGTTATCTCCAACTTAATCAGACAAAAGGGAAAAAGTGTAGAAGAATGCGTGTTGGAGCTTTTAATGAAGTAGGCTTAGAATTGGCACATCTTGCTTCTGCTTAAATCCCATTAGCTAAATATCAATCACGTGGCCACATATAACTGCAAGGGTGGCTGGGAGATGTTGTCTTCCTATATGTTCAAGAAGAAAAGAAGATAGATTCTAATGAACAGGTAGCAGTCTCTGCCACACCACGTACAGCACAACAGATGTAAATAAGTAGTCGAGGTTCCTCCTAGGCATTAGTTTTAAGATATTGGTAGCAGAAACCACTACCTGTTCATGAGAATCTATTTCCTTTTGTTCTTGAATAAACAAGAAACTGAGGGTTGATGGAGGAGTGGGGGAGAAGGGAAAATGGGAGATGGGCATTGAGGAGGGCACTTGTTGGGATGAGCACTGGGTGTTGTATGGAAGTGATGAATCATGGATATCTACTCCAGAAGCCAAGAGCACACTGTATACACTGTATATTAGCTAACTTGAAAATAAATTATATTTAAAAAATAAAAGAATGTATTTTCTCTGAAACCAAATTGGAAAAAAAAATGAGAAACAAAGACAGATACTCTAATTTTGTTGAAACTAGGAAACACCTATAATCATGAACCACAAAAGTAAGATGGGATGTCACATGCAGTGAACATTGGACTATAGTGATGGGGATACCAGTAGTAGATAAATGTCTTTCCAGATCTTGGGGAGAGCTGGCAAAGCAGAAAATTCTCCAAATTATGTGGTCTACCCTGAGGGAGAATCCAACAGTTTTTACTTGAAGCAATCAGATCTGGGTGCATGTTTGACTGCAGAAGCCTCCCAAACCCTTTTGGATACTTTAAGATGGCAGAGGAGATACGAATGAGTGACAAAACTCACAGGTACCCCATCTTTGTATATGTGCAACATGTGGAGGAAAACTCATGGGTTTTAAGCAGCTCCATAGTGGTCATTCTTTGTGTGCTTAAAAAAAAAAAAAAAAAAAAAAAAAAGTTTAAAGTACCTCTTTGTCACTCTCTATCACGCACAAAACACATCCACAAAACCCACCCCACCATCTTCTCCCACAAGACCATGAATTGTGAAGGACTTTACTAGAAATCAGGGGATTTTCTGCTAACCCAGAATGTTGCCTTGGCCCCTCTTCCACACTATTTGTTTCAAAGATCTGGTCTCAGAAGATTTCTGCTCACTCAAGGATGACTAATAATGCAAAGAGAACCAGGAGATTGGTACAAAAATATCACGAAATGGTAGAAAATAACAGAGGAAAAAGGCAAACGAAGTCTACATAGTATTAACATTTTGATGTGGAGCTGATGAAAATTATGACTAAATATTTGTCTAAGAATTCAAAGAACTAAAAAGAAATCCTGTATGAATTAAAAGCTCAATGCAGAGCCACAAGGAATCAAGAAAGGCAACAGAAGGAGATTAAAATTAAGCTGGCTATGTCTAGGACACAAAGTGGAAGAGAAAGCTAAAAGCACAGAAATTATGGCTACTTTGCAAATTGTAGTAACTGATGACGTAATATAATCATACTATTAACTGATGTAATAGTAAACACTGATGACAACAGAAATTTGGATGATAGCCTTGAAACAATTAGGCAAAATCAAATGGAAATTTAAAAACTGATTACAGAAAAATTGTAGACATGGAAGACAGGTGAAAGAGAGAGACAATATAAGTGTAAATGTTTTCTTCTTGAAGAAAAAAACCTTAAAAACTAGAAAATATTCCAAGATATAATTTTAAAAACTTTTTTATATTAGATTTGTGTCTAAAGATTGACAAGGTATACATAGTATGTCATAAGAAAAACAAAAAGATCAGTCAGCATAGAACCATAGTCTAGTAAAGTTGCCTGAATTAAAAGATAAAGGAGAAGTACCTGGGTGGCTTAGTTAGGTGTCCAACTCGACTCTTGATTTCGGCTCAGGTCATGATCACGCAGTTCGTGGGATCGAGCCTTGCATCGGGCTCCTCACTGGCAGCACAGAGCCTGCTTGGAATTCTCTTTCTCTCTCTTTTTTTTGCCCCTCCCCTGCTTATGCTCTCTCTCTCTCTCTCAAAATAAATATAAATAAACTTTATAAAAAAAGATAAAGGAAAAAAATCCTATGGGAGACCAGGCAAAAATGGTCCAGCTACCAATAACAACATAAAAACCACAAGTTGGCTAAAAACCAATCCATGTTGAACATTAGAAAACAGTGGAGGAATACTTAACCAAGTCTTCAGGAAAAGATTGTATAACCCAATATAAAACTATGGTTAAAGGTTCAAACAATTATGAGAATTAACATTAAAAAACAATGTAAATGTAGTCAACCATGACAGTGGAGCAATACTAGAATAAATAACAAAAGTTAGGGGGTAGGAGGGGAGAGAAAATGAGATTGTACATGTAAGCTGATTTTCTTATTTTTCATAGTAAATGGAGGGGACAAAAGATATTCTTAGGGGTAGCCATTAAAGTTTAAAAGACATAAATATATTTAAATGTACAAAGTTAACCAATAAAAGAACTAGAAGAACTAGGACTAATGGCATACCCGACAAAAGTAAGAAGTAGAAGGAAGGGGAAGTTAGAAGTAGGCATATATTTACTACTATTAAAAAAATCAATAGATAGTAGAGGATTAAGTACAGCATATAAAATTATTCCTACAAAGACATCCATTAGAATTAAGAAACTTACACATCTTCCAAAATAACAGAAGGAAACAACATACAAAACAAAGCAGAAAATCAAAGTTTTAAAAAAATTGTAACATTCATATTAAATGTACCTACCATATTAATACACAGAAAAGAAACTCTGATATTGAATTGACAAAGCAAAATAAAATGTAATTAAATACTGACTATATGATACTTATCTAAAATGAAGTGTCTCAGAAAAATTGAAAGCAAAAGAATGGGCAAAGACATAGAAGACACATGGAAATAAAAAGAAAGAAGACATCTGAAAATTGTTATTAGACAAAGTGAATTCAAGAAAAAATGAGACAAAGAAGGGCAGGGTATAATACTTAATGAAGGTCTAACGCAAGGATACCTATACAATAAGTAACATATCAAAATTCATAAAGCAACATTTAGAGGAGTAGAAGGAGAATTAGAAACATACAAAGTAGGAGTTTTTAATTTAGCTCCACTATTCTTTAACAAATATCAAAAAATAATTGTAGAGGATGTGAGTAACCAAATAAGATGTATTATTAAACATAATTTTAAAATCTACCATATTAACACCTAGTCAAGAAAGAAGGATTATTTTTAAAATATTTTAAAGTTTATTTTTGAGAGAGAGACAGAAGCAGAACATGAGCAGGAGAGGGACAGAAAGAGAGGGAGACACAATCCGAAGCAGGATCCAGGCTCTGAGCTGTCAGCATAGAGCCCGACGCGGGGCTCGAACTCAGAAACCGTGAGATCATGACCTAAGCTGAAGTCGGACACTCAACTGACTGAGCCACCCAGTTGCCCCGAAGGTAGATTGATTGTGTATTCTGAAATCAGGGAATGCATCTTCTTTACATGGGCCCATGGAATAATCACAAAAACAGATTATATATTTACTGCACAAAGAAAGCATTGATACTAAAGCTTAAAAAAGATGGTAGATTGTCTGTTGTCAACTTGGCATCATTCCCATCCCTTGGAGAAACCAGGGGCTACATTTCCCAGAATCATCTGCCCTGTAATTGTTCTGGGTTTAGAGGTGGCCAGGTGAGTGGAACTCTCACGAGATTTAGGAGGCAGAGGGAAGTAGAAGTCATTTGTCTTTGAGATATAGTGCAATCAGACATAAGGACAAATGAGAGATTCACAGTGACTTCTTGTCAGTAGCTTGAGAACCGCTTCTTTGTTCCTGCAGAATGGGAGCTTTCTCAGAGGTTCTTGAGAATTCCAGCAGTTTCCCAGTAAGAATTTGAGTAAGAAGAATTCCCTCACTTCCATGCTTCACATTTGCATGTTCAGTGTCTGCTTTCCAGACCTTCCGACTGCAACTTTCTTGATCTTCTGCAGTGATTCTGCTGGCTTGCTCCACCAGCTTTCCCCAAATATAAATAGGCCTGGATTTCTATATTAATTCCAATAATTCAAATTAATCTTCAGTCAAATTTATGAATCTTTTGTATAATGGATAGTTGTTGGCCTACCTAGAATTAAATTTTGCTTCATTCAGGAATAGGCCTGTTTTCATTTGGAATCCACCCCTGACCCTTAAAGTATTATTACAGTAATAATTCAAATAATTTGGATAATTCAAAGGACTCAAAATTAAAACAATCCCAGATTTCTATAGTAACACTCTTGGGATATTTAAGTGGATCTTTTTTTCTGAGTCTGAACCCAGACTGATAAACACAAAAGAAAATTTAAGCCAATTTCTCATGTGAATGTAGATATAAAAATTCTAAATGAAATATTGGCAAATAGAGTTATCAATATTTGCAGATGTTATACCTAGAAAACCTAAGAAAAACACTGCAAAACTATTAAAAATAAACACATTTAGTAAGATAGCTGGGTGTAAAATTAATACACAAATATTAATAGCATTCTTTTATCTAAACAATGACCAGATCAAAAATATAGAGCAGAGACTGACAAACTTCTGTAAGAGGCCAGATGGTAAATATTTTTGGCTTTGCGGGCCATATGATCTCTGTTACGACTACTCAGTTCTGCCACTGTGGCACAAAAGCAGCCAGACGACAAGCGAAGGGTTGAGTATGGCCATTTAAACTTTATTACAAAACTTTACTTATAAAAACAGCCAGTAGGCTGGATTTATTTTAATGTTTATTTATTTTGGGGAGAAAGACAGAGAATGAGCGGGGGAGGGGCAGAGAGAGAAAGAGACACAGAATCTGAAGCAGGCTGTAGGCTCTGCCCTGTCAGCACAGAGCCCGACAGGAGGCTCGAACTCACAAACTTGAACCCTGAGATCATGACCTGAGTTGAAGTCGGACGCTTAACCGACTGAGCCACCCAGGCACCCCAGTGGGCTGGGGCCCCATAGGTCGTAGATTGCCTATTCCTGATGTAGAACAAAGGGAGGAAAGGCCGTATTTAAAAATAATAAAAAAACGATACTGAAAAAACAAGAATAAGCTTTACAAAATGCAGCATTTATATGAAGACAACTGTTGAGGGACATAACAGAAGATTGAAATATATGGAAAGACATATCCTGGCTTTGGATAGGATGACTCAACATTACCCTGATATCGAATCACCCTACATTACCACATAGATGCAACTTTTGATCCATAAAATAAATTCAAATGAACAATACCTTTAATATTTAATCGTGTTTTAGCAAAAAAGTAGACACAGCAAAAAGTAATATAAAAAAAAGCAGGTCTCTTCCAAAAAGCAAAACCAAAGTACAAAGACATTGGCAATAAAAAATCAGATTGGCTAAACACCAGCAGGCATCACCAGCAAGGCAGCATGTAGCTTCTCCTGAGACCACAAAAATGTGATGCATTTTCACACACTTGAAGCAAAATCAGTTCTATTAGGATTGTCGTCAAGGAAAGACTGCTCAGACACTTAAAATATCACCGAAGACATTCTACCACTCCCCCAGATTAAAATGGCATAATAGAGGAGGGGCGCCTGGGTGGCTCAGTCGGTTAAGCATCCCACTTTGGCTCAGGTCGTGATCTCACGGTTCGTGGGTTCAAGCCCCACATCCTGCTCTGTGCTGACAGCCCAGAGCCTGGAGCCTGTTTTGGATTCTGTGTCTCCCTCTCTCTCTGCCTTTCCCCCACTCGGTCTCTCTCTGTCTCCAAAATAAATAAACATTAAAAGAATTTTTTAAAATGACATAATCGAGGAAACTGGAAACATCAGCCTAAATATGGACTTGGAAGAGGAGACGCTCTAAGTCTACCCTGAGGGAGGTAAGAATAATCATAGCTCAATAGCACTTAGGAAGCATTTGTTGCAGGCCCTCAATGGCTTCGATGTAGTAACTGATTTAACTCCTCCTAACTCTGTGAGGTAGTTATTATTTTTATACACTGGGTGGGGAAATGGCGGGAGTCAATAAAAGCGTTAAAGGAAAGAGGTGTAAGTGTATAAGTAAAGTTCAGTCTGATGGCTTGAGAGCTTCTTGGGTACTGCTGACTTGCTCCTCCTCCCTCTGATTCGGGTTGAGATAAGGTAGATAATAGATCACAAGTTTGCTTCTTTCTATTGTTCATACATGAAAGAGGTATGTGGTGAGAAAGGCAGAATCTCCATCCCCCAGACCCCTTGCAAACAGCTGGGTGCACGATAATTTAGGCAGCCTGCTATGGAGTTTGTTCTGTTCAGAGGAGGATGTGGAACTGGAAGCCGGTAGCTGGGCCCTGGGAGCAGCATAGGTCTCCAACAGGCTTCAGGCTCCTAAACCATGCGTATTATGAGGAAGGAGGGGTGGGGAGAAGGATGCATTCCAAATGAAAACTGTGGTCCACTACTGGATGAAACAAAAACTAATTCTGGGTAGGTCAATAACAACTATGCATTATGCAAGAAATTGATAAATTTGGCTAAGCCAGGATTAACAAGTTATAAAAAAATATTACACATATAAAAATATTATAAGCAAAGTTGAAACATAAATGACAAATGGGGAATAAAAAATTTTAAAACGTAGGGCAGATGAAGAAGTAATCTCCTTGTATATAAAGAGCTCCTGCAAACCAACAAGATAAACCCGTCCCTCTTCTGCTGAAACCCCCTAATCAGTCCTCATCTCACTCAGAGTTAAAGCCAAAGTCCTCAACAGTAACTTCCAAGGCCTATGTGATCTGTCTTCTGTCCCCAGTCATCTCCTACTGCTCCCCTCCTTTTAATCATTCTGCTGCAGTGATACTGGCTTCTTCATTCTCCTGCAACAGCTCTCACTTCCGGGCCTTGCTGTTCCTGCAGCCCGTAATGCTTGTCTCCCAGATGTCTGTGTGGCTTACTCCTTCACCTCTAAGTCTTTACTTAAATGTCACCTTCATGGTAAAGTCCCCCATGACCACCCTATTTAAAACTGTAACCCTCAAATCCCACACTCCCCACCTTTCTTACCCTGCTTTATTTTTCTCTACGGCTCTTGTTATCATCAGACTTAATGTGTTGCTAATTCTTTGTTTAGTGTCTGTTTTTCCCTACCAGATAGCACCGCTGTGTCCTCAGTGCCTAGAATATTGCTTGACACACAATAGGAACTCAGTGAATATTTATTGAATGAAAAGATAAACAGTTCACAGAATAGGAAATGCAAATGAATTTTACTTTTAAATATGTTTGTAGAGCTGTTTCTTTATTTCTAATGGTGCCATGGATTTCCACTGAGTAGATGTGTTGGAGATTTTTTTTAAACTGGTCCTCTATTAAGGAACATTTACATTTCCAATAGTGTGTTATTACAACTACTGCTGCATTTATAGAGAAAGGAGAATCTTTTCAACAAATGGTGTTGGAACAATTGGAAATTCAAATGCAAAAATCCTGAACCTTTATCACTACCTCACCATAATCAGAAATTAACTTGAAATGGATCACAGACCTAAATGTCAAATCTAACACTGTAAAACTTCTAGAAGAAAACATAGGAAAAAATCTATGTGACCTTGGCTTAAGCAGATTTTCTAGATATGACACTAAAAGCCCAAGCCATAAAAGAACTACACGATAAACAAGACTTTATCAAAATGTAAAAATTCAGGTCTTCAAAGGGTACCATTGAAAGAATGAAAAGACAAGGCACAGAAAATATTTGCCAAGCACATATCTGATGAAGGACTTATACCCAGAATATATCCAGAACTCTCACTAGTGTAACAGTAAAACAAAACAAAACAAACAGCCCTCTCTAGGCAGCCTGGTACCTTCTGGGGCTGTGGCTCATGTTCTCCCAGAGACCTGCTGCAAAAAGTTATGCCATTCATTCATACAACAAATATTTGTTGAGTATCTACTTGGGGCCAGACTTTATCTAGGCCCTGGGGACACAGCAGTATACAAAACTATCATGGAGCATTCATTCATCTGGAAGGGGATGGGTAACAACAAATAAACAAATTGATATATAATAGTAATCTACACAGATTTAAGTCTTCCAAATAATTCACCTCTTTAACATTTTCTATGGCCACTAAGAAGGGACAAGAGCCTCATTAACATGAGATATTCTTTCAAGTTGGTAGACATCCATAGGCATATGAAGGCAATCTTTCCTCCATTGTCCTTTATCAGAGATATTTGTTAATACACACCCCTTGAGTATAGTCCTCAAGAACCATTGGCTGCTGAACAAAGCAAATCCAAGCACCTTGAACTTAGGGTTCAACGCATGAATCCACTTTACTGTGCTCAAAAATTATATGTGTAAACTGGCCTACACAATCCATATTTTTTGCCATATTTCTTCCACACAACACAATCAAGGATGAATGGCTGGCCGCAGGATTTGGGGTTTCAGTCCTTCATTTGGAACTCTTTAATGTATCCTTGCATGTTCTTGGTGTTAGATTGCTCTCCAAAAGATCAAGGCCCATTCAGTTTGAGCCTCTTTGTTCACCTTGAGCCCAGCCTATGTGTCATTCATGGAGATAGAAACATCACTTCTGATCCTACCCCTCTTCAGGAGCCAGGAGCTCTCCAAGGGAAAGCTGCTACCCCAGGGGAAAAATGGACGGTGATGGCCTATGTGTTTCTGTAGGCATTGGCACATAGTGTTTGGCTAAGAAAGCCACTTGGGTGTTTCCAGTCTGTAGTTCCAACAGCACCCAGCTAGCACTTTTAGAGGGTAGAATTTGGTCCAGTCGCTACTAACACTACATGTATACCTCCTGAATGTGAGTATCGAAGTGCAGGAATATCCATCTTCCTTTGGACTTTCACTGCCACCTTGGGAATAACCAGTCTAATGGACACACAGCAATGATATGAGAAGTCTCCAGGCTTAACTTAAGCCACATGGGCCTAACCCACCTAATCCCTGCAATGGGTGATGTCTTGGTCATCCCAAGGAAGACTGGGAATAGTTACCCTCTCCATGGGACCAGGGTGTCTGTATGGTGTATAAAACCACTTCATTGGACTTATGTGCCTGTCTGTGTAAGGGACCGTGTCACTGGGCTGCTGTGTCTCTCTGTCATACATGGGAAGTATCTGGTATTAAAATAGCATCTGCTTTCATCACTTCTGTCCCCTTATCCTCCTCTCTTTTTCTGTACAGCACTCTTCAACACCTGACATATTGTTTGTGTCTTTGTTCATTTATTTATAAATACCACCCCCTCCCCTTCACCTGGAGCTCAGCTCCTTAGGAGCAGGGACTCTGGATTTGTTCATTAATGTCCTTCCACTATATAGCAAAGTGCCTGGCACATAGTAAGTGCTCAGTAAATATTCTCAAAGGAAGAAAGGATGGTGGGAGAGGAGAGAGAAAGGAGGAGGAAGGGATGGAGAGAAGGAAGGAAGGGATTCTGTTAACTAAGAGAGCTCTCTCACCTTTTCACTTCTGACTGACCAGGATTGGTGGACCAAAGGTCAAGTCTCTGCTAGAACCACATGCATTCCTTTGCCTCTGAAGCTCCTCCCTTTTGGTGCCAGATGGCTACAAGGTATTGCTGCTCCATTGTGCAGATGAGGAAAAACAGATGTCATATCATAAAAGAGGATCTTAGTCCTTGAGGCTTCTGCAAGTGTCTTCCCGGTGGCTGTGAAGACAGGAATGCCCATCTTTCTAGAAAACTCTCTGTTTCTCATGCTGCATTTCTTCCCTTATTAACTCTCCAATGCTGCGAGTTGGGGCTGCCCCCATAGTGAGCTCTCAGAAGATGTTGACTGACTAGCTAAATTATGCTATTGATGTGGCTTAATTAATACTAATGACTTATCATGAGAATTACAGATATGTACCCGTGTCTAGGAAGTATCAGTGACAAGAGAATTAAGGTGTCAGTTCTCATAAAACATGAGCAAAAAACTCCTCAGGGTAATTGGAGACAGTTACCTCCTCTCCCAGCAAAAATGCCCTTGAATTATATCGGCACATGCCTGTGAATCTTGAATCTCTAGTCTTCTCAGGTTTGGAATGAGCATAGTAATATTAAAATTCCACATTTCACATCGCCATGCAGTTCTCAGTAAGAGGATAACAAGAAGGATGTGGATCCAGGTGGCAAGAATTCCTGTGTTCAGGAGAGTGTTGAGCAGTGCTGTGAGACGGTTGGCATCCACGGGTAATATATATCCAGGCAGATGAATGTATAGATTAGCATCCTGGGGTTAATTTCACTCTGCAGATAATTAACATGTCCTTATTTTGGAAATAAATGCTTCTGCAGTTAAAATAAATGTATTTAATTAGTAGAGACATTTAGTTCTGAAGTCGGAAGTGAAGGTACTAATGGAATAAATGGTTGTATAAACATTTTATATTCCAAACCTAAGTTAAATGCATCTCCTTCAAGCCATACATATGAGAGGTAGATCTTAAGTTGTGAGAGCTCATCGCTGTCAGGCTTCGTGGCACGTGCCTTGTGCCAGGTTGAAGGCCACAGTTGCCCAATTTGTCTGAGCCTCTGTTCTGGGTCAGTGATGTTGTTCCGGCCTGGCTTGAGGGTTGAGTCATCTCATGTGGTCAATGTCATGTTTTTCTCTCCAGCACTGACCTCATCCCAGCTGCCTGTGAGGCATTTGCACTCGGTTGACTGCTGAGGCCTGCAGTTCAAACTGGTCAAGACAGTGCCTCTAAGTCCCTCCAGCCACACAGACATCCCCCTGAGGCTCTTCTTCTGTTCATCATTTGTGTTCCTGTCTCTTTGTAAAGCTGTGTCACCTCTGACTGGACTCTTGCTTCCCACAGTCAAGACTGCCTTCAAATCCAGCCCATCTTCCACATCTTCCATCATCTCCTTGACATCCATCCAGGCCTGCCCTCCAGCCCCTCACCACCACCCAGCTCTGCAAAGTCTGTCTCCTAAACATCTCCTTGGTCTTGCTCTCCTCCAGTCTGTTTTCCACACTGCCACCAGAGTGTCCTTTACAGGTCCAACTGATCATGCCATACCCCTGCCTAAACTCTTTTCTATCCCACTCTCTCCTTCCCCTCACAGTCCCCTCAGGATGAATCCCCCACCTTACCAAACTTCTACCCGCCCTTCATGTCCCTCCACACAAACTGACCTCCTCAATGTAGCTCTGGAAATCTCCACACTCTTCAGTGCCAGTGCCTTTGCTCAGGCTACCACTTTGTCCTAGGATGACGAGTTCCTTGGGCCTATAACCTTGATTTATAGGACAGGCCATAGGCAAGTGTGTCCATGGATCCCAAGAAGGAATTGCTCTCCCCTGCCCCTTTTTTGCTCCACATGAGCAGTGTTCAGCCCCTGGGGACCCCTCCTTTGGATGGGGCTGTGAGCACAGGGTTGTCTCTTCTTCCTGAAGCTCTGCCAGGGGATTGGATCGCTTCTTCTATACCTGTTCCCAGACCCAGGGTTCCTAAGGACATCCCATGGTAAATATGCCTCAGTTAGGCCTACTTCCTGAGTTTGCTTTAGGCTAAAGGTCTTCCTCCGGAACCTGTACTCTGGCCTGGAGGTGGCAGGAGAATGAGGCGACTCTGCCCATTGCCACGCTAGCAACACGGAAACCTCAGTTTCCTCTGGTTCTCCCAGGAGAAACTTTGGGTTCAGCCTCCTCTTTCTCTGTGTGATGGAAATATTCTGAGCTTCCCTGCCAGGGACCCTACATCACACTCATACATGCCTTTTGTACACAGACAGTTGTACACGTGCACGCGGATGCATGCACACGCGGCCACTCCTCGGCACCAGGTCTGAGCTGGAGATCTCTGGGGCTAGCTGAGGCACAGACCACAGAAAGGTTCCCTGGAGAAATTGTCCTGTACCTTGATTTGAACGGCTCAGGTAGGCAAGTAGATGGCAGAGGTCTTTGAGGTCCAGCGGGGACAGAGGCTTGGCCTGCTAAAGAGCACCTTCCTCAGGGGCAGGGGTAAGGCCTGGGCCAGAGACCCCTGGACACAGTGGAATTATTTTCTTTTATAAATATTTAGTGAGTGCCAACTAGGTACCAGGCACTATTTAATCCAGGAAATGGGGATGGAGCTACGAACAAGGCAGATGTGATCTCTCATGGTGGTTATGTTCTTCATGGAAATAAGAAACATGCAATCCAATTGCCAAGACCTGGGAGCTCTACCTGATCAATAGCTCAAAGCCCACCAATGCTGCCCCCCTCCACTGCCGGTCCTTTGGTTCAAGGCCTCATTCGTCCTCATTTGTTCATTCATAATATCAATAAATATTGATTTGGTACCCATCGGGTGCTGGCCAGGTACAAAATAGACAAGTATGTTTTCCTGGACCTCAGGGCCGCGCCGGGGGAGACAGGTGTCAGCATGTGACTTCACTAACACTTGAGATGTTCTCAGATAAAAGTCTGGTCCAAGCACCTTTGAAGACACAGGAGAGCAAGATTAACTCATTCGGGTCAGGGGATGGCCAGGAAAACCTTGCCATAAGCTGAGTCTCAACAGATGAGAAGGTGTCTTCTAGGCAGACAGAGAAGTGGACTTTCCAGGCCAAGGAGCAGAAGGGGCAAGGGCACAGGGACAGGACGTGTTCTGGGGTATTCAGGGAACTGCCAGTACGTTAGCGTGGCTAAAAGACAAGGTGGGTGGTAGATATGGACACAGCCATGAAAAAGACTGAGCTGGAACTTTGCCGGTTGCCCTAGAGGGATTGTGTAGGAGGGATTGCTGAATGAGGAACGCAAGGTGCAGAAAAGTGTACACTATATGATCTCGGTTTTGGAAAACAATGACCAACTGCCCCAAATGTGATTGTGTGTGTGTGTGTGTGTGTGTGTGTGTGCGCGCGCGCGCACGTGTGTGTTTGTGTGCATGCGCGTATATCCAAATATGATGATGGGAGCACGTAGAAAAATATGGAAGGATGCCATCAGCTCATTGCCATGTGTTATAGGGGATGAGGCAGAAGTGACAGGGGGGTGAAAGGACAGGGAGGGAGTGATGTAAAAGGGACAGAGTTATCAAGTGAATGGATAATGCCATGGATATCTGTATGAATGAATGAGTGGAGTGGAGATTATAATATCAGGAATTGATATGAATCTGGCTTCCTGAGTTCAGTGGACATGGTTGAGTCCAGCCAAGGCTGAGAGTGGGCTGGCGTAGTAGTCTAGCCATGAACATGTAGGTCCTGGCCAGAGCTGAGAATCCTGGAGTTTGGGGTTAGCTGAGGCTTCTCTTGGAAGCCCAAGGAAAGCCCAGGCTTATGAACCCTTATTGCTAAGCAACAAGAGTGAGTGCCAACTCTGAAGAATCATCAGAACTTAACCTTATAAGTAGACCTAGAAGGCAGGAAAGGAAGATAATGTTTACCCAACACTTACCACGCGCCAGGTAGTAGTAATACTTTTGCTTACAGAAATTTCATGGCAATTCTATTGGTATTAGGTCCACTGTACAGGTGTCAACACTGGGGCTCAGTGAAGGGAAGTAACTGGGCTGAGACCACACAGCCAGAAAGTGGCAGTGCTGTGGCTGAGTCCGTTTATTTGATTTCAAGGCCCTCTGTTGATCGACTTAAGCCATATGCAAATGGTACCCCCAATTCTTGAGTACAACTCTTTTAGGTCAGATTAGACCTTCACAGTGATAAGAAAACTGGAGCTGGGGAAGAGTGCCCAGTGGATATAGGGTGCCTTCCTGAAGGATTGGCTATGTCCTCTACTACCCTCTTTGAGGCCTTGGACTCACATTAAGACTGTGGCTGCTTTCTCCAGAAAACTCCCCCTGGCACATGCACACAACGTTGCATGGACTCTTTCAGGGATCAATAGCTCTCTTGAAGTCTGCCCATGGACCCTCAAGAATCTCTGTTACATGGGGGAAAGGAAAGCCTCACGACGTTAGAGACCTTCCACCGCATTGCCTTGCTGCTTTCTTCTTTCTCCTTCACCTGCCAGCAACCCAGTATTTCCAAGAGGGAGACTTGGAAGATCCAGTCCCGTTAGGTCATGGGTGTAGAAACTGAGGGCTGGAGAGGGGGAGTTCCTTCCCCTGGTGCCACAGCTCAGCTACCACATGGGAAAAGGATGCTGGGCACTGCCGTCCATGGAGCACTGACTGGTGGCCTGCTAACTCTTCTACCGGCATGAGCTCACTTAATTCTCATTAGGACCTGGATTCCAACCTGGCTTTGCCAACTGACTACCTATGTGGGTCAGTTACCAAATATTCCCAAATCTCAGTGTTTTTCTTAACCATAATTTGAGGATAATCCCCAGGGCCATTGAGGATGGAGATACTATGCCTGTGCCTAAGGCATGTGGGGGCCAGAGATGTGATTTCCTGCTCTGATCCCCACCGTCCCCCATCATAGGATCGTATGTGGCCACCAACAGAGTGAACGCATCGTGGCTGGCAGCGGAGGGGGCTCTGAGCATCACATTTTTGCTCAGCAACAGGAGTACACACATTTCTGGGCACCCACAATTTGCAGGACCATGGGCAAGGTGTATGTAGGACACGGAGACCCTGTCTCACGGAACTATATCCTGGTAGGGGAGCGTACAGCTACGGGGGGTGCAGGTGGCAGACAGATGCAGGGACAGAGCTATGAGACCATAAAGGATGGAGCTGGGCAGGAAAGACCAGAGAGCTTTGGAAATCTGGTTTTAGTCAACCTTCTACATGCAGCAGAGTGCATTATGGGAACATCCCAACAAAATCAGCAGCTCTGCGCTCCACCTACTAAAGCTGATGGCCGGCCCGACTGCCCCAGAGATGTGTCGCCTCCACTGGCCCGGCCTTTGCTGAGCCACACAGGCGACCTCAGGCATCCTACAGTCTGCTTGCTCCTCAGTCCCTGGCTGTCTGCCAGCTGACGAGCCACCCCCCACCCCCCCCACCCCCGCCTCGCAGCCGGGAGAGAGCGCGGAAGAGGCAGAGCGTGGCCTGTGGCCCAGCTGGTGGCTTTGTTGAGCAACTGCTCGTGGTTGCCGCTGCTATGCTAGTGGCCCCGTGTGTCTAGCGGCGCCGCGAGGAATGACTCGGTGGAGTAGGGGTGAGGTAGCTCCACCTTTCCCACGGCCCGGCTCCAGTGGAGGTGAGGACGCTGGGAGCCCAGGCCTGGTGGGCAGCCAGTGGAGGAGGCAGAACTGTCTGGCAGCCTCCCCCCCCCCCCCCCCCCCCCCCCCGACACTGCAGCCACCACGGAGTCCTCCGCTCGGGCTGCCGTGTCAGCTCAGCAGGGCCGCAGCCCGCTTCCCCGGCCAGCCTCCGCGGCGCTCCCCCTCTCACCTCCAGCACCCAAGTGAAAGCTCCGGGGCGAACGAAGCTCCAAGCTGGAGGAGGTCGTTTTAAAATCACCAACGAAGGTTCTTTGAAGACCTCGCAGTCATGGCAGATAAAGGAAGCGCGGGGGCTTCAGTGGGCTTGGATTGTGAAGAGCCTCTGTCAGCGGTCGGCGTCTGAGATGAACAGGCCACGCGGAGGGCAACGGCACAGGCTGTTAGCTGGTGTGAGGACTGCGTTAAAAATAGCACTTGGCCCTTTTGTAAGTATGTCTTTGAAGGGTATCTGCTATGAAATGCCATTGGCTGCGCCCAGTTTCTCTTAAGCCAGACTGCACCGTGAGCCCGTTCATTTATTGCCAACAGGCTTTCAGCGCCCAAACCGCTGCCGCGGGGCTGCCTCCACAAGCCCTCGCCCGGCCCGGCCAAGGGAAGGCCCCGGCCTTCTATTTCCGACTCCCAGCGAGGACTTCCCCCACACAGGGCTCACGTCGCTGCGCCACCCTCCGCCTCATCGTTTCATGCAGCGGCCCCGGCAGGGAGACATTATGATGTTGAGCCCGGTTTCCCTAACCTTTTTCTTCCTCGACGCCCTCCCAGGGTGTGAGCGACACAACAGACGCTTGCTCTGGCACGGATTCTCAAAGGCCAGGATGGAGTGGGGGCGGTGAGATCAAAAAGACCCCTGTGTGATTGCACCTTCTGCTCCAGTCCCCCCCCCCCCCCCCCCATTGGAGAAGTGTTGCTATGGCCAAATGTGTGCCGAGCTGGGAGGCAAGGGACCGGGGTTTGAGCTGTGGCCTGTCATTTGTTAGCAAGCACTGCCCTTCCCGCCACCGGTTTCCTCATCTGTGCAATGACGACTTCGCCCTGAATCTCTGTGATTCTGCACTAGAGTTTCTCTCTGGACCTGCCTAAGAATCCCCTGCGGGGGGGGGGGGGGGGCAGAAACATGCAGATTCCTGGCCCCTCCTCAGATACTGTATCAGAACCTTAGCAGGAGGGCCACTCACCGAGTGTTTGTGGAATGAATGAGTGACTGCAGACCCTTCCAAGCAGCACCCATCTGGAGCACACAGTATTAGGCACTTAAATGTTCACACGGACTAGCGCGTGAAATGGAGTCTCTCTTATGAAAAGAACCAGATACTGTCCAGTCCCCCACCTGCATCTTTCTCACTCAGTGCTTTGCCGCTCAGTGGGTTAGTTGGGTTGGGGTTGTCCAGAGACAACCTCGATTCTTGGATCTGCTGGAGGCAAGTTGTGCCGGAACCCGACAGAGCCTGCAAATGCCATTTGGGTCGCTATTCACACTTGTGGCAGTTGGAGGCCAGTGTCCTTGGACGGAGGGTCAACCAGGACACGCACCTCTCCTCAGAACTTCCTCTGCCCCCCCCGCCTTTTCCCCTTGCCTGGCAGGGATCCATAGATACAACTCTTGTTAGCTGGATGGGCAACTTTGAGAATCTGCCACGAATAAGCAAAATTGTAACAATATCTTTGTGACAACTGACATTCGTTGAGTGAGTTTATTAGGTACCAAGCTCTGTGCTGAGCGTTTTCAGAAATATAGTGTTACATATGATCTTTTAAAATCTTCTTCACGACACTGTGAGGTCAGTACAATTATTCCCCTCATTTTACAGATGAAGAAACAGAGGCATGTGTTCTGCAGCTCTACACCATATTGATGCATGCTCTAAAGAAAAGGGACACACACCCAACACAACACAAACACACAAGGGTGCATAAATGCCTCCCACACTCATACACTCACACGCAGAGGTTCATACACAACGCACTCACAAATATATGCTCACAGGTACATATACAACCCCCACAAATACATGCTTACAGACACACAAAAGGTAATATAAACCGCCCTCACCCATATACTTTCTCTCATATACCTACAAATACAGTGGCCTTATTTTGAAACACACACATAAATATACAGCCCATTCAACTATATCCTCACGGACACATGTATGTATACATGTCACCAGTACACTCATACATATACAAACACACATCCTGATACATATAGAGTCTACCCCAACATACAGAACTGCAAATACACCCCCTTACACACACACACACACACACACACACACTGCCTCATGCCTATACTGACACACAAGTACTCACATGTTCATATGCATTTATACCTCACCCATATATTCTCCAATTCACACATGTATACACATCTGCCCTTATCAATATATGCATGACTATCCCCAAACATGCCATACACCCCCCTAATCTGCACACACACTGAAACATGTACATACACGTTCCTCCTCTGTATCCTCATGCACAGACACATAAAAATCAGCACCCAGACATTCACACTTGCATATGAATTACTTCCCCGTGCACTTTCACACACGAAATTTGCAACCCATCTCACACACACACACACACACACACTCCACTTATCTTACTCCACTTTATCTTAAACACGCATATAGACACATAGTCCCTCAGCTATGTACACACATCCATGCACACAGATACAACTCCCCCCTACACATCCAGAAGACACATGTGCAATTACATGCAAACTCCATCACCCTATCACCAAAGCATACACAGACATACACACCCCTTCACATATGTATTCACACATACACATACAGGCACTATCTCAAATATAAACTCACTATTCACACCCTTATTTCTATCCCCACCCATAAATACACATACACGTGGATGTACATATATGCACAAACATGCATGAATGAACAGATACATGTGTACGTGTGTCCTACCCATACACTCACATACATTCACAAGAACATATAAAACTCCCTCTTCCCTGCATTTACACATAGGACATAATCATATACTTGCTAATGCACACACTCACGCACACTTAAATGTGCATCCCTCACCCAGACTTTCATAAACACACACGTACAGGCCTCTGGACATGTACTCACATGGGGACAGGTACACACTTTCCACAGCCACACACTTTAGCATACACATATGTACATAAATATCTCACCTGAGACACACACACATCCCTTCATCCATACACTAACACACACAGATACATGTAGACCCCACTTGCACATGCATACATACATGGACTCTGCATCCATACATATATGTGCATGCACGTATATACAACCCCTCTCACATGTATGTTTACACTCAGTCTCTCATACTCACACTTATATACGCATACATATAAACCTACTTCTGCCATAATCTCATTCACACATATACGGACATCCCAAACCCATGATCTCACAATGTGCACACATATATCTTGCTTACACTCACATACACAGACCCATGACCTTACAGCTTCAACTATAATGTCATGCCAACAAGCACATCCTCGTCCTACCCCCCTCAACTGTACACTCACGCATATGCACATGTAAATATAAACCTTGTACACTCAAGCACAAACACACACATATGCTGGCCTCATCCATACTCTCTCACAAACACATAAATATAGACCTGCCTCATGCATAAACTCACACATGTACACATGTGCCTATACACACATGTTCATATACACCTATACCTCACTCCTAAAATTATACATAAACAGAAGTATATATACAACTGCTTATCCGTTCACTCACACATATACCCTGCAACCATACACTCACATGTATGTGCTTATGCACTCGATTCACTCACACACACACACACACAGACATATAGTCCATTCTTAGCCATCCATTCTCACACTCAGATTATAAACATATCCCCCGCTGGTATAAACATAGCCATCACCAGTACACTTACACACCTGTACACACACCTACCATACATGTACACATAGACATCACCCTCACCCCATCTGTCACAGACATACACATATATACCTCCACACCCATACATTCATGCACAGACATATACATACACTCATTTAACCCATGCTGTTCGCGTACACATACATATAATCACATATACACTCCTCTGTGCACCCCAAAATGTGCACACATGTGCACACCACCCCCTCATTTGTACATTGTCACATCCACATACATATATGCCCTCTCACCTGTACGGAAATTTACCCACACTTATATACAACCTCCTCATGAACAGCCTGATACCCACATATGCGTATACACTTGGCAGACATATTCACAAATGCTAACACAGCACATGCACCCCTCACCCACGTGCTTGTGCACTCACATACACATACATATATATTTCCTTAACCCATTTAGGAACACATATGTCCGTACAACCCCTTGATCACCCCTTACTCACACCAGCACACATGTACATGTCACTAAGACACTCTAACACATTTATATACAGATCTCCCCACATATACATTCACATACACATATATGCTCTCCTTCACCTAGTGCATTGCTCTTCCACACATATGTACACTTCTTCCCCATGCACTCATATACATACACATCCACCCCTTCATCTGTACAAGTGTCCACGCCTGCCTATATCTGGCTCCTCGCCTAATCTCCCATACACACACATTCATGCATATACAGCCCTCCCCCACACACATGCTTATAGACCCCCCACTCATACACTTACTCAAACACCCACACAGACACACTTAGGTGCATATACTCCTCTTTACCCATTCTATCTCACACCCATGGGTCCCTATGCAGTGTTTGCGCGCACACACACACACACACACCTATATGCTCCCCTCCCTCATTCTCTCTCACAAATGCACATGTACCTTCACACTGTTCTCGCTCACTCACATACACAAGTACGTAGACGCACTCATCCATTTTCTCTCACACCCATGAGTACCTATATCAAACACACAGAGAGACGCGCAGAGGTACATATATGCTCCTCACTCATTCTCTGTCACTCCCACACAGGTACCTACATACCATCATCACCCATACACTCGCAGACACACACTTTTTCATATACTTGGTTCTGGCTGTGTGTCAAGAACTTCTGGGCCCTTTGAAATACCCCTGCGGAGCACCCTGTCTCCCTTCTTCCTACCCAGAAAGCCCGGGGCAGCATTTCTCCTGGCATTCTGAGCTCCTGGGAGCTGCAGGCCTGGGGGCACACCCTTTGCCAGTTGAGGCGGGCCTGGGGGCTTCCCCCTGTGCTCTCACCCCTCCCTTCCCTCCCACCCCCTTACCTCCACTTGAGTCTCCCCTTCCATGCCTCAGGACACCAAGAGAAAGTGAGTGACTTTTCCTGTTCTTCCCTTTTCTATTTTTAATTACAACTAACTGGGGACTAGAGTGAAACATTTTAGCAATTTAATCTGAGTGTAAAATGGTGTATTTTCACTTCATTAACTAAAAGGGAAATCAAATGGCTTATCAAAGGTTGAGCTTCACATTTGCATACGGGTCTGGGATTCATGAAGCAGGATTTGTAACAGCTATAAAAGCCCCTCAATTGTCTCTGGGGACTGCTGGCTCTAGCATCTTGACTGCAGCATTAGAAAATGACATTTGGACATGAAACATGATGGGTGTGCTTACATCTTTGCCTGCCGGCTAGCTCCCAAAGCCAGCGACATCACTTCTCTTGAGGCAGAAGCATGCAGGGGCTTCAGCTGTGTATCAGCTATCTATTGCTGCATAACGAACTCACCCCACATCTTAGTGGGGTGATTGATACAATGTTCATTATCGTGTGGTTTGCATGGCTCAGGAATCTGGGGGAAGCTTAGCTAGAGGCCTTGAACTCGAGCTCTCTTACGAAGTTGTGGTCATCTCAAGGCTTGACTAAGGGGGGATCCTTTTCCCAGCTCACTTCTGTGGACCTCTGCAAATGGCTGCATCATGCCATGGCAGCCGGCTTCCCCCAAGGTGAGCGATCTGAGAGAGAGTGAGAGAGTGTGAATAAGTGAAAGAGCTTATGGGGTCTCTGAGGGTTTAGAATAGAAGAATGCCTTGTGCTTTGGTCAGGAAAAAATCTGGCAGTCATCTGTTGAGTGGGGTGACTGGGACTTTGGTCATGATCTGGGTCAGAGGGAATAGGCTTCTGGGTCAGGATGGAGGTTGCGGAGTGGAGAGGCACAGCCGGATGGAAGAACTGAAGCAGGTGCTAACTCTTTGGGGCTTGGTGACATATCAGACAGGTGAATTCCAGAGGAGGGCTTCAGTCCAGGAACCGTAGAAGAAAGTGGCAGTAGATAAGCAAAGGAAGGACTGGGGCAGAGCTCATCAGAAGGCTAGGTGGCTGGCCAGCTTTGTTAGGATAGTGTTGAGGATGGTGTTGGCTGATCTAGCAAACACAAAGCTAGATACCTGGTTATATTTGAATTTCAGATAGACGTTGAGTCAAGGTTTCCTATGTATAAGTATATACCACACAGTATTTGAGATAAGCATAACTTTGGGACATACTTATACTAAGAATTTATTCTTTGTTCATCTGAAATTCAAATTTAACTGAGTCCCCTGCATTTTCTCCCTGCAACCCGAGCTGGGTAACTCTGTCACCCGGCAGCCTTAGGTTTGCCTCCTTGACACTGATGCAGGCATGCCTCTTTCTGAGGAGGCAGGAGAAGAGCAGTGGTTCACGGCACGGGCCCTGGTGCTAGACCAGCTGAGTTCAAATCCAGTTTCTACTGCTTATTAGTTGCATGACCTTGGGAAAGTGACTCAACCTCTCTGAAAACTCATCGAGGAAGTGGGGAGAATGACTTCTGTCTTGACCACCTACCAAGGTGATTGTGGGGGCCAGATGAGGTAGCAGCATGTGGTGGCACTTTGAAAACCACGGGGCATCATGAGGCACTATAATGGTCCCCGTGTGGGCTGGATATGGATTGGAGAAGTAGGCTGAAGAAGATGAATACATTGGCCTCATTAAGAAACCTGCTGGCTGGTATGGGATTTGGGGCTCTAATTAATTCTAAATATCAAATACAAAGCGGCAGCTTTTTCTTTCTTCTTTAGAAACTGGGGGAGGGGAGGAGAGGGAAGCAGGCACTGTCCACGCACTCCCGCCTCTGGGATTTCATAATGTCCTATGGAGAAATATTCTCCAAACAGCTTGCACTTAATTTCCCTGAAGCCGTCATGCAGCCGAGACCAGAGCTTTGGGTCCTCCCAGATACCTGTGTAATTGTCACACTGGTATTCCCCAAACCCATTTCTGCTCGGCAGCTGCTGACTGCTGGCTGGGGGAAGAGTGGAGAGACAGTTCTGTGCACATCCTCTGAAGGGCCAGGGCCTCTTGTGCAGGCAGGATTGTCGTAGAACACAGGAACAAGACAGGCACCAGAATCGATCACAGCCTGGCACTGGAATAAAATTCTAGGGAAAGGGCATGTTTATCACAAAACAGAGGGGTGGCAGGTTTCAGCACAGAAAGTGTGTGTATAATTGTGATTTTCCTCAAAAGCTTAACAAGCAAGTCAGGGCGATGTGAAAGACAGAGAGAAGGAAAATGATTGCGATTCAAATCCTTTTTATTGCTTGAGATGTACCCCAGCCACTGCCACAAAGCACAGAACTCCTCCATAGCCACTGGGCTGATGCAAAGATTCCCTAAATTAAAATGCCCGGAATCTAAACCTGTCAAAACCTGGATGGATGGGTGTGTGTGTGGAAGGAGGGGCAATTTGTTTCTTGCAACAAATTCAGTGGGGGAATTTTTCTCCTTTTGCCAGTACTGTGGCTGTCCCTGCTTCTTTGGATTACCTTTGGGGTCTGTTATGCGCTGAATTAGGTGCCACCCCCTAAATTCCTATGTGGAAGTTTTAACCCTCAGTACCTCAGATATGTCTGTATTTGGAGACAGGGCCTCTAAAGAGGTGATTAAGATAGAAGACGGTCACATAGGTGGGCCTTAATCCAATCTGCCTAGTGTCCTTATAAGGAAGGGAGGTTGGGACACAGACATGCACACAGAGGGGTGACCGTGTGGGAACACAGAGAGAAGGCCACCATCTGCAAGTCCAGAAGAGAGGCCTCAAGAGAAACCAATGCTGCTGACATGCTGGTCTTGAACTGCTAGCCTCTAGAACTCTAAGAAAATTAATTTCTCTTGTGTAAGCCACTGACCTGTGGCACTTTGTTGCGGCAGCCCAAGAAAACTAACACAGGGTCCTAGGGAGTAAGGGGCCCCTCTACTGGGCTCTTTCTAGTAGACTTGGTTTGCCACACAGTTTTATTCAGGGCTTACGGGGCCTTGTGGCTCAGACCTTTGCACTCATGCCAAGCAGCCTCTAAAACCTTTGGATAAAGGCAGGGCATCTTCCTGGAATGATAACTGTATTTAGAATTTCAAGGGAAGCAGTCGAAATTTAAACACCCATGGGTATATCTTAGAGCAAATGCCAAAATTTTACGTGAATATTTAAGATGCAGCAAGTTACCTTCAACAGAGTTGCTTACTTCTGGAGATACATTAAGATTTAAATCATGGAAAACCTTGTAAGCCAGTGATAAGTGATGGAGAGCTGAGGAAATCAGGGAATCTGACCTGTGGGTTGTGTTCTGTATGTCTCTAGGCATCTACCTGCTTCTTATCTAAGACACCAGTAATCTAAAACCCCTAACTCCTATTTGAGAATGGTTGGGGGGTTGTTTGATTAGATTTCTTGTTGGTACCTGTATGTGTCAACTTGACTGGGCTAAGGGATTCTGATAGCTAGTAAAACATTCCTGAGTGTGTCTCTGAGGGTGTCTCTGGAAGAAATTAGAGCATAGATCTAGACTGAGAAAAGATCACCCTCACCGGTGCGGGTGGGCATCATCCAGTCCCTTGAGGGTCTGCATAGAACAAAAAGGTGGAGGAAGAGTAAATTCACTCTCTTTCCTGAGCTGAGACATTCATCTTCTCCTGCCCTCAGACATTGGTGCTTCTGCTTCTGAGGCTTTTGGACTTAGATCAGGACTTGCTGCATCGGCTTCCCCATTCTCAGGCCTTTGGACTTGGATTGAATTACAACACCCACTTTCCTCATTCTCCAGCTTGCAAATGGCAGACTGTGGGACTTCTTGGCCTCCATGACCATGTGAGCCAACTCTTATAATAAATCTCTTCAACCTATCTATCTATTCACCCATCCATCCATCCTATTTTGTTTCTCTGAGGAACTCTGACTCATACAGTACCCATAGTTGTAGAAGATCATGAGTTGTAGCAGAGAGCGTGGCAAAGATGGACTGGATACTTGCCAATCCTGTTTTCTCTCCTGGGGCACAAAGGAAGACGACATTTCCCAGCCACCCTTGTGGTTATGTTGAGGCATAGGACTAGATTCTGGTCAATAGAATGTGGGCAAGAGTGACAGTGTGTCTTAGAAGTCTGGCCATAAAATCCCCTGCATGACTGTCCATGCTCTCTCTTCCACTTCTTTGGAGTCTATGGAGATTATATGTTGAAGACTGTGGGATCACTAGATGAAGGAAACCTGGATCCCTGGCTTATCACGTGGAAAAGAGCCTCCAACAAGAACTACCCAATCCACATTAGATCTCATTGTGAGAAATGAATCTTTAATTGTGTTAAACCACTGAGATTTTGGAGTGTATGTTACAGCAGCTAGTGCTATTTGTCCTGGCCAATACAGGAACAGAGAGCTTGATGATTCATCAGATGATTACTGAATGTCCATTATATTCCAAGTACCATACTAGGTGCTAGGGATATAGTGATGAGCAAATCAGACATGGCCCCTACATTCAGAACTTCAGTTCCACGATTGCACATACGTAAATAAAATCGCACCTGTGGTAAGTGCTAAAACCGAAAGGTATGTGGTGTGGTGAGAATGTATAATAAGGGGCTTTGACCTATTCTGTGGGGGAAGGGATTAAGGATGGCAGTGACAGCTGAGCTAAGATCTGAAGGATGTGTAGGCATTAGCTAGGTAAGGAGGGGGCAGGAGGAAATGCTTTCCAGGCAGAATGAGCAAACAGCACGTACGTCAAACTGAAAGGAGGCCAGAGAGGTTGATTCATTGGTAATTTTTAGCTGTAGTAACCTGCTCATTAGTTGAAAACTTGCTCATTTGCTTCTTTTAATAGCATCCCTTCTCATCATTAGGGCCAAGCTGCAGGAATGACTTCATCCACATTTTTTTTATTTACCAGAGATTCTAAGAGAGAAGCACAAATGTCATGAGAGGGAACTTTTTGAAAGTATCCTTTGGAATAATCAGGGTTACATCTCAGTGATAAACAGGTACTTCTCATTTGGAGTGATTGTGGTTTATCATATCAGAGCCTACCCAAGGATCACTGACAAGGAAAGCGTCAACAATGTGTCACGATCTACTCAGGGACCCCTCAATCCATGAGATACTGATGCCATCGACCATAATGACTTCTTCAGAGGCAAAATAAAATAATTGCATGATATTGCTGTGGCACAATAAAAATGGAATTTGTAAACTTGACAATGTGAAATGGTTTCTTTTCTTTTGTATACAACAGACGTTGTTTGACCTAGAAGAAGGAATAATATTTTAGAAATTGTGATCTGTCTGAAGGAAAAAAAAAGATGTCTAAAAATAAAATACAAATAGCAGCTGCTTGAATTATCTTCCTAATATATCAGAGTTGACAGCTTTTACTTTTTCATTTGAGTTGGGATTTGCATGAAGGCATTTGGATGAGAAAATTGTTTCAGAAGGGCATCCACCACATGTAGCACATGGCTCTTTCTGGCAGCCTGAGGCCTCATAGTCTCAGGAGATCTCTGTAGGTCTGCCATTAGACCCTGGGACCCGAAGCCATCTCAGCCTTGTGGACCAGGGGCTCTCAGGAGCCCGCATCTTTTACCATGGCATGCCTGACTTTCTTTTGCTTCTCTTCCCTCCTGACCACTGATTTTGAGGACCTGCTGACATGTAGATTTCGATTTTTGCCCATGGCCCCTATTGTCTACCACAACCTTATTTATTCTTCAGTGGAGGATCTCAGTAAAAACTGTAAAGAGGCAGAAAACATAACTATAAAACCGTTCAAAATATTGAGAGCAGAATACGCCATGCAATTGGATGGTATAAAGTAGTGGAGAATCACAATATTTTGAGAACTATGGAGAGACCTTCCAATTCATGGTTTTATTTAATTGAATTTTGCCATTAGTTGGGGGGGAAATAAGAGCTAATCGTGTACCCACACAATGATGAAATGTTGCCTTGCCTTTGTCTCCTACAACTGAATCTAATGCACGTCAGCCTTGGGCCCTGGCTTGCTCCTGTCCCTGAGATTATCTTAATTGGAACAGAAAACATGGAAGAAGCATGGTGTAATTTGGGGTCCTGTTCCTTAGCCTACAGGAGCTAGCTGTTCGTTGAGAGCACAGTTCTTGACACCCTCAAGCTCCTGCCAGCCAGAGTCTGCTCCACAGTGGTTACTCAGACCACAACTTCTCTGGATCCGACAGTGGCCTATTCCTTGGAGTCCTGCTGCTAGTTTTTTGCTTACTTGCACCTCTTGGTAGCAACAATCTCTCGATCCACATCCAAATTTACTTTCTTTTCTAGATGCTGCCTCCAGTCTCTCATTTCAGCCCTGGGTAATGGAAATACCCAGTCCTGTTTCTTTTCTTTCACCCCACATGTCTTCCTGAATATGGCTCCTAAAACACATCTTGAATCTGTCTACTTTTTCTCCATTCCCCACTGTCTCCACTTAAGTTCAGGCCACTATTATCTTTTACTTGGACTATTTCAACAGTCTTCCCATGTGGACGTAGTCTCTCCTTCAATCCATCCTGCACTCTGTAGCCAGAGGGATCTTTCCAGGATGCAAATATAACCAGCTACTTCCTTGAATGAAACCTTTCAATAGCTTCCCATTGCTGCAGTGACAATTCACACTTCTTAACATGGTTTGTGATCAGGCTCAGGCCTGTTTCTCTAGCCCCATCTCTTGCTTCCTCTCAATCAGGCAGACTAAACTTGGCTCTCCAACCAGAATAAGCTTCCTTAGGTTCCCATAACATGTCTTGTTCCTACTCATCTTCAGGTTTTTGACTATGTATTTCCCTTTGCCTGAAAAACCCTTTCCCTTCAACTGGCATAGTGTTACTTCCTTCTCTGATCTCACCTTGGAGGCCACTTTACTCAGGAAACCTCTCACCATCTCTTGAGACCAAGTGCTATGTCTACCTCTATCATCACACTGGTCATAATGAATTTTAATTGGATTATATGTCTTTCTTCCTGCTATTTTGTGATCTCCTTAAAGTCCAAGGCCACATCTTCTTCTATGCTGTATTCATGCTCCTTTATAGCAAAACATAAGACATGACTTCTGCCCACAAGGTGATCACAGAGTTGTCTGCCACTGTACGGGCAAGTGTTTGTAACATAAATGACAAAGAAGGAGCAAGTTCAAGGCATGATAATTGGATGCTCCACTCTTGCCCCTGTCCAGTGCCCAGGTGCTTCTTTTCCTTCTCTGTAGGTGATAATGTTGGTCTGTAGGCAAGCCCTGCAGTACAGAAATTGGGAGAGCTGGTTGCCTTGCCGTTAGCAAAAGGTATGGGGATCTTTCTGGAAGTTAATCCACTTAGGCTTATATTTTCACTAAAGAGTCTGATAAGCAGTCTGTACTCTGAGGTAGTTGACATTGAAGAAGATCAGCAAGGCATTTTTAGATGCCAGACAAGCTGAAATTCAGATTGCTGCAGAACATATACCATCCATTTTTATTTTTATACAAATGTGCTGAACTTTATCCCTTTCTCTGGGCTGCCCTGTCACACGGGAATTCATGATGTTCCCTGGCCATTTATTTGTCTCTGGCCTTGCTGTTCACAGAGGGAGGCACGTCCTTTAGATTGATGGCACAATTGCTGCAAAGGGTACTATTTTCAAGTAATATCAGGAAACCTATGTATTCTGTGGCTCAGTTAAACCAGAGAGATGCAGCTTTGGTCTGAGAGGGAAAGAAGGTCGGTGATTGCTAAGAAGAGCTCCAGGTGATTCTGCAGCCTCCTGCTGGGATGGAGGGCTGGGATCGGAATGGAACTGGATGGCAGCTCCCTTTGTCAGGCCCTGACCATCTTGATGCCACATCTTGAATACCTTTTGTGTGTCAGCATGGCTAGAGGTGATGTCTCTGGTGTAACTCTCTGTTTTCAGGGAGTCCCCTAGTCTTTACAATATGCCTCTTCAATCCCGATCTCTCTTTCTCCAAAAGGGATGCCTGTTTCCTCTTCTCTGTGCCTCTAGGGAGTGAGAGACCAGAAGACTTTTCTGAGCACTCTACAATTGGGACCAATCCAATAGGCCACCTAGGGTACCTGGGACCCAAAGAAGTTAATGGGAAGGTGGCACTGCCAGCTGCTTGGGAACCTGTTAAGGGAATAGCAGCACACCAGCCCTTTCCACAGCTGCTGGAGATCATATGCTCCCTCTCTACACCCACAGCCAGATGGGGTTCATCTGAGGACTCTGCATTAGCTTCTTGGCAGAAGCTTTCAGCTGCTTTTGCCCGGATAAAAGTGTTTTCTGGTTTGTGCCTATGTCTTTGAGTGGGAGGGGATCCTAGCAATTCTTCATTCAGGCAAAATTCTTTTTCATAAAGGATTCTTCTCAAATTGTATAAGGTATAGGCAAAACAAACCATGGAACCACTCCTGGAAAAATGGTTTGATTGTTTTTTCCGTGTCCCTTTTAACTATATTGTGTCTTGTTTATTTTCACTTTTTAGTGGTTTTAACCTTTTAGTCTCTTAAATGGAGCTTAATTCTAAAACCAGCCTGTATCAAAGAAGGAAGTTGAGTTGCCTGTTTATTCATCCTTGCATTCATTCATTCACAAATATTTGTTGAATCTCTTCTATATGTCAGATGCTGGCACAGAGGTGAAAAGAGGGTCAGAGTTTCTACACTCATGGAGCTTCCATTCTGATGGGGGAAATAGATAAACAGTAGTTGTACCAATAAATGTAAAATTGCAACAGTGGCAAGTTCTCCAAGTGAAAGATCCATAGACTCTCAACAGCCTATAAATAAGGGGTTTGTCCTGGCCTGAAAATTGGGAAGAGGTTTAGGAGGAAGTACTTGCTTCATCAAATCTTCTAGGTCCTCAAGGATCTTCCTCCAGGCACCTTTAGGTGCTAGGCCTGGCCTCAAAGACAATTCTGTGGGGACAGATGTCAGTTTTACAAAAACCATCACTGTCTTTGGCAAGCCAGGGTGATGGCCATATAGCAAGAACATGAAGTGGCTTATAGCAGGCATCAGCTGTTGATTATGTATGCATTACATACCTGACATTCCATCTGATGACAACTTGAATCAAACCCGTGGGAATGTTCATTTTCCGTGGGAATGTGGGCCCTTCTATGGTACTCACTTATAGTCGCAACTACTAACTACCCTCCTAAATCTCCTTGATTCTGATTTAGCAGACTTCCACCTTGACCTCACCATGGAGGCCACCTACTATGGTAGAAAGAAAATATTCTTTTCAGTTAAACAGGACTGGGTTCAGATTGTGGTTCTGCAACTTCCAAGTATGTTCTTGAACAAGTTATTTAACTTCTCTGAGCAATTTTTAAGTGTACAATTCACTGGTTTATAGTAAGTTTACTGTGTTGTACAACCATCACTATAATTCAGTTTTAGAATATTTTCATCATACTTTCTCCATCTATTAAAGAAGAAGAATAACCATATTAAATGGTTTTTAGCAGGATAAAATGAGATCTTTATAAAGATAGATATTTCTGTGCTTGTAACACATAAAATGTTCAAAAATGGTATGAAAGGTGACTTCAGCAAAATGTCAGAATAAGGAACTTTAAAATTCTGCCCCTCCAGAAAAGCAATTTAAAAATGGCAAAAACTGTAAGAATCAACTTTTTTGGAACTCTGGGAGTTAAATAAAGATTTGTAGCAACTCAAGGGGCACTTATTTTTAAAAATACACAACTGAATCTCAGTAAGAACAGCAAACTTTATGGTATTTTCCTTTACCCGAGTTCTATCCCTCACTATCCAACTCAGAGGTGGCCTTGAAAATAACAGCACACATTCCTGATTCTGGAGAGAACAGAACAGATTTAATTTGCAAAGAATTATTATTTCATCTGTCTGATGGCTCCCTGGAAGACCTACTCAAAAGCCCTGTCTTTATTTCACCTGATTCAAAAGTCACCCAGTCCTAAAGTTGCTACCCTGGAGGCTTATGTCAAAAACATTTACAGGAAAATATTTTAGTTTTTGCTGCATGAGGCAATGGATAATGATTGGGACAAACAATAGACTAACCAAAAAGGTTAGAAGAAAGGCTGGGAATAAGATGTCTATAAGGACTGTATAAAGCTCAAAAAATTGAGATTATTCAGTTTTAGGAAAATAAAGAAAAATGAATGAAGGCAAATGAGCAGGGCCTCAGAGACCTGTGGGACACCATCAAATCTGCCAACATATGAATAATGGAAGTCTCAGAAGAAGAGGACCGAGACAAAGGAGGAAAAAGAATATTGGAAGAAATAATGGCTGAAAATTTGCCCAATTTTAGGAAAAACATTAATCTGTACTTCCAAGAGATGCAATGAATTCCAAGTAGGATAAGCTTCAGGGGATTCAATCATACCTGGACACTTCATAAGCAAACTGTTGAAAGACAGATAAATTCTTGAAAGCAGCAAAAAAGAAATGACTCATTTCAACAAGAAAGAAAGTGACTCACACACAAGAGATCCTCAATAAAATTAACAGGTGATTTCTCATCAGAAACTAAGTAGGCAAGAAGATAGTGGGATGACATATTAAAGGTACACAAAGAAAAAGACCTTTCAACTAAGAATTCTATATCTAGGAAAACTATCATTCAAAAACAAAGGAAAAATGAAAACATTTCAAGACAAATCTAAGAGTCCATTGCTAGAAGATCTGCCCAACAAGAAATTCTTAAGTCCTTTGGGTTTAAATGGAAGGATACTGAATAGTGGTAACTTCTGTCCACATGGGAAAAAATAGCACCATTAAAGGTAACTACATAGGTAAACATAAAAGACAGTATAAATGTGTATTTTATTTGTAACTCTCTTTTTTATCCCTATTTTATTTAAAAGACAACTGCATAAAGTAATAATTATAAATTTATGTTGGTGGGCACACAGCTTATAAAGGTGTAATTTGTGACAATAACAGCATAATGTGGACATTTGGAGCTGTATAGATACAAACCTTTTGCATACTCTTGAAGCTGATTTGGTATTAATCTGAACAAGATCTTCCTAAATTAAGGTCCATTTTTAACTAGATTAAAATGGCACACTAAAGAATATCTACAACAAAAGAAGAGAATAATGGAGGAAATTAGGACCTAAAAGATATATATAGAAACCAAGTAGCAAATTGGCAAAGCTATGTTCTTTATTTGCAGTTACATTAAATGTAAATGTATTAAACTCTCCAATTAAAAGGCAGACATTGGCATATTTTTTTTTAAGTCATCCAACTACAGTAGTTCTCTCTTATCCATGGTTTCACTTTTCTTAGTTTCAGTTACATCTGGTCAGCTGCACTCCCAGAAGCAGATGATCCTCTTTCTGACATAATGTCAAAAGCTCAGTAATAGCCTAATGCTACATTACACTGCCTACGTCATTTACCTCATTTCATCTCATCTTGTAGGCATTTTATCATCTCACATCTCACATTGTAGCATCTCACATCATCAAGAAGGAAAAGAATGAGTACAATACAATAAGATATTTTGAGAGAGAGAGACCACATTCACAAAACTCTTATTATAGTATAGTTATAATTACTCTATTTTATTATTAGCTATTATTGTTAATCTCTTACTATGCCTAATTTATAAATTAAACTTTATCATAAGTATGCATGTATAGGAAAAAAACAGTATATATATATACCCAGTGGATGCCTGAAACAGCAAATTGTTCAGTACTTAGGTGTCTTAGAATATATCGCCCTTAGATAGGGGAGGACTACTGTATATGCTGTCTGTAAGAGATGTTATATTCAAAAACACAAATAGGTTGAAAGTAAAAGGATGGAAAAAAAATAAACTATGCAAATGGTAAACAAAAGAAAGCCAAGGTGGCTATAGTAATATCAAATACTTTAAGGAAAAAAAGTTCCTAGAGACAAAAAAGGACATTTTATAATGATAAAGGATCAATTCTATCAAGAAGGTGTTGGCAATGTATGTGTAAAAATTAAGTAACCTAGAAACATGAGCAAGTTTTAGAAAGATATAAACTATCAAAACTGACTCAAGAAGAAATAGAAAATCTGAATATAGCCAGGGCATGTAGGCAGGATAAATAAATAAAAAGCTTCCAGATTGGAAAGGAAATAGGGAAATACTTGTATTTGCTAATGACATGGTCTCATATAGAAAATCCTAAGGAATTCACACAAAAATCTTCAAACTAATCAATGAATTTAGCGAAGTTGCAGGATGCAGGATCTGTTTACAAAAACCTGTTGTCTTTTTATACACTGGGGATGGACAATCTGAATATGAAATTAAAACAATTCCATTTACAATAGCATCAAAAAGAATAAAATACTTAAGAATAAATTATACCAAAGGAGTATAAGACTTGTTGGTCGCTGAAAACTGCAAAACGTTGTTGAAAGAAATTTAAGAAGTCTTAAATAAATGGAAAGATGGCCATGTTCATGGACAGGAAGATTAATATGGTTAAGATGACAATATTGCTCAACCATCAAAAAGAATGAAATCTTGCCATTTGCAACAACGTGGATGGAGCTAGAATGTATTACACTAAGCAAGATAAGTGAATCAGAGAAAGACAAATATAATTTCAATCATATGTGGAATTTAAGAAACAAAGTAGATAAACATATGGGGGAGGAAGAAGAGCAAGGGAAACAAACCTCAAGAGACTCTTGAGAATAAACTGAGGGTTGATGGAGGGAGGTGGGTGGGGGATGGGCTAGATGGATATGGGCATTAAGGAGGGCATTTGTGATGAGTACTAGGTGTTATATGTAAGTGATGAATCACTGAATTCTACTCGTGAAACCAATATTGCATTGTATGTTAACAACTAAAATTTAAATTTAAAAAAGATGGTAACACTCCCCATATTGATGTATAGATTCAATGCAATTCCCATTAAATTCAGATCTTTTGCAGAAATGGACAAGCAGATTCTAAAATGTATAGAAGGGCACCTCAGCAGCCAAAACAATCTTGTAAAAGAAGAACAAAGTTGGAGGACTCACATTTCCTGATTTCAAAACTTAACTACAAAACATCATTAATCAAGACAGTGTGGTACTAGCATAAGGATAGACATAGATCAATGGAATAGAATTGAAAGTCCAGAAATAAGCCCTTACATTTATGGTCAATTGATATTTGAGGAGGGTGGCAAGAAAATTCAATGGTGAAAAATAGCCCTTTCAAGAAATGGGACAACTGGATATCCACAGGGAAAAACATGAATGTGTACTGGTACTTCACACCATATATGAGTATTAATTCAGAATTGATCAAAGATCTAAGTGTAAGACCTAAACCTATAAAACTTTTAGAAGAAAATATAGGCATAAGTGTTTGTGACCTTGCACTAGGCAATGATTTCTTAGATATGACACCAAAAGCACAAGCAACCAAATCATAGATAAAAATTAGACTTCATCAAAAGCAAAACTTTTGTGTATCCAAGTACGCTATGAATCAAGTGAAAAGACAACGTACAGAATGGAAGAAAATATTTTCCAACAATATATTTATAAGGGATTTGTATCCAGAATAGAATTTAACAACAAAAGACAACCAAATCAATAAATGGGCATATGAATATTAATAGACATTTCTTCAAATGATCACGAAATACAGGAAAAGATGCTCAACATCTTTAGTCATTAGGGAAATGAAAATGAAAACCATAATTAGACACAACACTCACTGGGAAGGCTATATTTTTTTTGAAAAAGGGAAAACACAAGTATGGGTAAGGATGTGGAGAAATTGGAACCTTCATACATTACCGATGGGAATATAACATGGTACACCTGCTGTGGAAATCAATTAGGCAGTTCCTCAAAAAGTTAAACATGGAGTTACCTTGTGACCCAGCAATTCTACTTTTAAGTATATATCCAAGAAAAATGAAAACATATGTCCACACAAAATGTGTATGCAAATTTGTATGCAGAGTAGCATTATTGATAATAGACAAAAAGCAGAATCTACTGCAATGTTCATGCAATGGATTATTATTGAGCCATAAAAAGGAATGAAGTACTGATCCATGCTATACCATGGGTGAACCCTGGAAACATTGTAATAAATAAAAGAAGCCAGTCACAAAAGTCCACATATTATATGACTCCATTTACATTAAGTATCCACAATAAGCAAATCCATAGCGACAGAGGATAGATTAGTGGTTGCCAGGGGCTGGAGGTGGGGAGGGAAATGGGAAGTGATTGCTAACAGGAAAGGTGTCTTTTGGAGAAGGGGTAATGAAAATGTTCTAGAATTATATAGTGGTGATGCTTGCATGACATTGTACATACTAGAAGACGCTGAATTGTGCATTTTTACATGGTTAATTTTATGTGAATTTTTATATGCTTTATTTTTAGAGAAATTTTAGGTTCATATCAAGATTAAGCAGAAAGTACAGAGATTTCCCTTATATTCCCTGTCCCCCCACCCCAAACACACACAACCTCCTCCACTATCAGTGTCCCCCACCAGAGTGGTACAGTTGTCACCATTGATGAACTTACACTGACACATACATATGTATATGTATATGTATGTGTATATGTATATGTATATGTATATGTATATGTATATGTATATGTATACAGGGCTAAGAATCCTCTGTGCTCTGCTGATTCATCCCTCCCTTCCTTCTAATCCCTGACAATCACTCATCCTTTTACTGTCTCTATAGTTTTGCCTTTTCCAGAATGTTGTATAGTTGAAACCATATAGTATATAGCCTTTTGAGACTGGCTTTTTTCACTTAGTAAGTCATGTGAAGTTTATCTCAGTTTATCTCAAGAAAAATTTGCAAGAAAGAAGGGTGGGAAGAATTATCGTAATTTCATGGTGTTGGTAGTTACTATTAATAAAACTCTTAGGAATAATTTTTAATTAAACATTTTTTGAGGGACCACAATATGCATGGAATAATGCATGTAAATGTAAATAAGGCAAGGTAGCTCAAAGTACTTATAGTTCAGTAGGGGGGAAAAACACAGAAACAGGAATTAAAATATCAGTCATTCATCAAATATTTCTTGGGTGGCTCTTAAGAGCCAAGCATGTATAATGTGGCAAGTGTGGTGATGGGGATGTCCATAGGGCATTATGGTAGCACAGTGTGGGGGAAGAGGCAGAGAACCTTTATCAGATTCAACCAGTGGTGGGGTTAGTCCCAGACATGACACTCTGGGATGATTAAGGACATACTGGAACAGAGGGTCCAGGGCAGAGAGGGTGTATGAGGCCATGAGCTAACAGAGCATATTGAAGTATCTGAGGATACTTAGTCCAGAAAAGAGAGGGATCAGTGAGACTTAGTTGTTTTTCACTAATTGTACCATTCCCATTGGGGAGGCTGAACAGGGAGCAATCCCAAAGGGTCAGGTCCACAGGGCCAAGGTGAGGGGTGGCACAGGATGGCACTAGGAATAGGTGTGATGAGTGGTCCTGGTGGATGGACCCAAAGAGTAAGGACCAAAGGGCAGTTCTAAAAGGAGAGAGGGCTAAGGCCAAAGCAGAAAACAAGTCTAAAACAGGGCAATAAGGTTTAGGGCAAGGAGGGAAATGGGAGCCAAGGTACAAAGCCAAACAGGGATCAAACACAGGGGAAGTGAGGGGAAGGATTTAGGAGTGAGGGGAGCAAAGTGATTAAGCCTGCATGATGTGGAGGCAAATTGCCTACATTTGCATTTTGCCTCTGCTGCTAGCTAGTTTAATGACTGTGAGCAAGTTACTTAACTCCTTTGTAGTTCAGTTTCCTCATCTGTAAAATGGAGATAGAAATAGTACCTATTGAATAGGGTACTGTAAATCAATATACATAAAGCATTTGACACTTGGGAATATGTCATGTTAGCTATTATTATAGCTTATGTTTTACATGCTCCTGAGGTATGTTTGTGTTAGTAAGCTGAGATCACCTAAAGAGACTAAGACAAAATTTCAGCTCACTTCTCAGCCTGGAGGGGTACTGGACTTGTTTTATGAGGTTCCCCAAGGATACCATTTTGACTCCATAGCTAGGAGGAAGGCTTCTATGCTCTTGCCATTCTTATCACCAGGCACAGTGAGCCTGTGCCATCACTGAGAACTGCCCAGACACTTGGAGTGAAGGAGTTGTGCCTATGAGGGACTCAGGGCTTGAAGGAGTGACCTCAAGGAGAACATTGGGACTGACATTTGACTGCAAATTTCTTTTTTCCCTCCCAGCAACAGTTCTTACCAATAGAGATTCCTTTACAAGGCCGACTTCCTCCCAGATTATAAATCCACTTTCACAAAGTCCTTCTGGAATCTGAATATTACCAATGAAATTGGAGTTGGAGCAGGGATCACAGTGACCAAGTAGGAGAATCTGTTAACTGTGGTCGATTCAGAGGAACACTCCTCAAGTATTCCAGACTGCCGCAATGGGAATACCTGAAGAATTGTACTCAATGAATGCTTGGATCAACCCTCCAGAGATTTGGAGTTAATTCTTTTCCGGGGTGGATTCTGGCCATGGTGTGTTTTAAAAGCTCCCCAGGTGATTCTAATGTGCAGTTGGATTGAGAACCAATGAACTAAAGATAATGGCAGAGCAAGAGCAGGTGACCTAGACCAAATTGACAACCTGGGAGCTTCTATAGTTTCCATTTCTTTCCTTCACCACTCATTCATGTGGCATGCATGACACTGTCCCAGAGCAGTAACCCAGCAGCCTGGATGCATGGGCAGGCCGACACCACTAAGCTTCAGACACATATGAGCCTCTAACCACAGAATGGATATGGAAGTGTGGGATTTCCACAGGCAATATCTGCAGCAGAGAGCAGGAGGCTTGATGGGTGCTTCCATGGAGACAGTGGTTTTCAGGATTAGCTATTTGAGAGGGCAGATCATGAACTTATAATATTAATTTGCAAAAGGATTTGTTTTGCTGAATTCATTTATTTTGTGTGATTTGCCTTAAGAATGTTTGAATGTGTTTGCGACAGACAAGACTATTTTAACTTATTAGGCATATAATTAGTTTGGATGGTCAAATGAAGTTTGATTGTCTGATATGGCATCATATGGCCATAATCCGATTGCCACAATCTTCACAAATGCTGATGTGATATATGTATAGAACCATCAGCTACCAATCTTATAAACATGAGCAAATGGACAACCACAGAATTCTGGCCTCCAATCTACAAAAGCATAAAGCATACCAACTTTCTAAGCCAAGAAAAAACAACACATGACTTGCCAAAATTAACAAAATTGACACTCTGTGACTTCTACAAAATTATGCTAAGGATTTGGCCCCAAATCATCAGAATTCAAGATGATAGAAGACCCATCTGAAATTTGCTGCTGGCAGCTCTTTTAAAAATGTTTGCAATATGGTTGAGGGTGCCTTGCCAATGTACCACAAATTTCCTAGTCAAAGAGGCATATGGACAAATGAAAGTCCCCTCTACCATCTCAGCAAGAGATTAGCCTATCAAAATTCAGAATTACTTAGAGCCAGGCCACTTCTGTGATGGAATTATCCTTGAGTTTGGCTGTTGTGCACAGCAATTAGAATATGGGGAGCTTAATCTTCTTAGAGGAGATGTGCTGAAATAGTTGCTATTTCTGGCTATTGAAAGATGGCATGTGTGGGTGGGAAGGGCCATGATCTGGGTTCTATTTTTGAATCTGCCCGCTTCTGTCTCTATATGTAAATTTGGAAGTCAGCCTTCTTCCATCCAGCAACCTGTAAGGAGTGTCTATGATGGGCAAAGTGTTGGAGGTTCAAAGGTAAATGTGATATTGCCATTGCCCTTGAAAGAGTCATAGTCCAGCAGTAAGAATAGGCATATAGATCAATGTAACAGAATAGAGTGTCTAGAACTTAATACCCTTCTATACTGTTCTCCACCACTAATGTTTTGCCTTCTGGAGAATGTCATATAAACCAGTGATACCTTTAAGATTCACCCAAGTTGGTATCTGTATCATCAGTTGATTCCTTTTCATTGCTGTGTAGTGTTTCACCACATGGATGTACCACAATTTGTTTACCTAATGAGGGACATTTAGATGGCTTCCAATTTGTGATTGTAAATAAAGCTATTTTAAGCATAGATATACATGGACATAAATTCTACATGGACATAAATTCATGGACATATGTATGGACATAAATTCTACTTTCTCTGGTAAAAATGCCCAAGAATGCTGTTGGTAGGTCATATGGTTAGTGCATGTTTAACTTTGCATTAAAAAAAAAAAACAACTGCCAAACTTGTCAGAGTGGCTGTACCATTTTGAACTCTGTCCAACAATGTAAGAGAGTTCCGTTGCTTAGCATGCTCACCAAATACTTCATTTGTCAGTATTTTTTATCGTAGACGCCTTGATAAGTTTGTGGTGATATCTCATTGTGGTTTTAATTTACATTTCCCTCAAGGCTAATGATGCTGAACATCTTTCTATGATGCTGAACATCTTTCCATGTTCATATTTGCCATCCATCTATACCCTTTGGTGAAGGGTCTATTGAGGTCTTTCTCTCATTCTCTAATTAGATTGGTTGTTTTCTTATTGTTGAGTTACTGTAGAGTTTCTTCATATGTTCTCAGTACAAGTCCTTTATCAGATATGTGATTTTTAAAATGTTTTTTCCAGTCTTTAGATGGTCTTTTAATTTTATTATAGTCTCTTTTACATAGCAGAAGTTTTCATTTTTGATGAAGTCCAGTTTGTTAATTTTTCCTTTATGGATCAGTCCACTAATGTCATGTCTAAGAACTAACTGCCTAACTTCAGGTTAAGGAAATTTTTTTCTTTTTCTTTTTCTAAATGTTTTATAGTGTTATGTTTTACATGATTGATTATACAGTTAATATTTTTTATAAAGTGTGAGGTTAGGGAGAGTGAGGTTTTTAGATTTTTTTGTGTGGGCTTTTTCTCCCCCTATACATGTCAAAATTTTTCAATACCATATGTTGAAAAGACTATCTTTCTTCTGTCAAAAATCAATTGAATGTATTTGTGAGGGTCATTCTCTGGGCTCTTCAGGTCCATTAATTCATGTGTCTATCCCTCTGCCAATACCATGCTGTCTTGATTATTGTAGCTATATAGTAAGTTATAAAATTGGATAGTGTGAGTCTTCCAACTTTATACCTTCAAAATTGTTTAGAACATTCTAGTTTCTTTTCCTTTTCAGATAAATTCTAGAATCAGCTTGTGTATACATACAAAAAATCCTGCTGGGAACTTTATTGGGATTGCATTAAATTGGTAGAACAAGTTTGGAAGAATTGACACTGTATGCTGAGCCTTCCAATCCATGAACACAGTTTGTCTATTTAGGTTGCCTTTCATTTTTTTTTTATTAGTGTTTTGTAATTTTCAGCATACCCATTCTGTACATGTTTTGTTAGATTTATTCCCAAGTATTTCAGACTTTTGAGATATTGGAAATTGTGTATTTAAAAAAGTTTTGGTTTCCAACTGTTCATTGCCAGTGTATAGAAGTATGGTGAATTTTTGTGTGTTGATCTTGTATCCTGTGACTTTGATGAACTCACTTATTAGTTCTAGGAGTTTTTGGTAGATTCCTTGGGATTTTCTTTTCTTTTCTTTTTAAAATGTTTATTTAGTTGAGAGAAATAGCACAAAAAGGGGAGAGGGGAAGAGGGAGAGAGAGAGAGAATCCCAAGCGGGCTCTGCACTGACAGCACAGAGCCTGATGAGGGGTTCTATCCCACAAACTGTGAGATCATGACCTGAGCTGAAATCAAGAGTCAGATGCTTAACTGACTGAGCCACCCAGGTGCCCCGATTCTTTGGGATTTTCTACATAAACAATTATGTCATCTGCAAATAGGGACAATTTTATTTCTTCCATTCATATCTGTATGCCTTTTAGTTCTTTTTCTTTCTTTATTGCACTAAAGCTTTCAATATGATGTTGAGTTAGGTATAGTGAAAGTGGACATTCTTGCCTTATTTCCAGCCTTAAGGGGAAGGCATCCAGTCTTTCACCATTGTGTGATGTTAGGTGAAGGTTTTTTGTAGATGCCCTTTATCAGTTGAGGAAGTTTTTATCATAAATGTATATTGGAGTTTGTCAAATGATTCTTCTGCACCAACTGAAAAAAAAATCATGTGTTTTTTATTTATACTGTTAATATTCTGGATTATATCTATTGATTATTGAATATTGAACCAACCTTGCAATTCCAGGATAAACCCCACGTGGTTGTGAAATGATTATTTTTACATATTGCAGAATTTGATTTACTAATATTTGAGAAGATGTATTCATGAAGAATATTGGTCAGTGCTTTTCTTGTAATAATGTTGTCTGGTTTTGGTATCATGGTAATGATGGCCTCATAAAATGAGTTGGGAAGTGTTCTGTCTTCTTATTATTTTGGGAAAAGATTATGTAAAATGGGTTATAACTTCTATAAATGTTTGGTAGAATTCACCAATGAATCCATCTGGGAGTACTGATTTCTCTTTTGGAAGTTTTAAAAATATAGATTCAGTGTCTTTAATAGCCATAGGATTATTTAGATTATGTATTTCATATTTGGTAAATTTTGATAGTTTCTGATTCTCAAGGAATTGGTCCATTTTATCTAAGTTGTTGAATATATGTAGATAGAGTTGTTTATATGATTCCCTTGTTTTCTTTGTATTATCTACAGGTCTGTAGGGATATTCCTTAATTTTGTTCCTGATATTGATATGTGTCTTCTTTTCTTCTTTGTCTTAATGGAAGGTTATGAATTTTATTGATCTTTTCATTAAACTTTGGGTTTCATTTTTTTTCTATTATTTTAAATTTCATTGACTTTTGCTCTTCACTATTTTTTCTTTTGCTTGATTTAAAAAAATATCTTGAAGCAGAAACTTAGATTATTGACTTGAAAACTTTCTTCTTTTCTGAATAAGTGGTTAGTGCTATACATTTTCTTCTATGCACTCTTAACAGCATGCCACAGATTTTGATATACTGTATTTTTATTCAGTAAAATATGTCTATTTTTTTACTTCACTGAGACTTCCATTTTGACCGATGGATTATTTTCAATTTTTTATCTTATTTCCAAATGTTTAAGGAATTCCCAGATATTATTTGATTTCTTGCTTATTCCCTCCCTTGGAACCAAAGCTCTTTCGAGTAGAGAAGAAGGTCTGTCTCTCTCAGGGTTTTAGTTGCCTGTGGGTCCCAGCTCCAGGGATTATAATTTGCCACTTGAATTCAAACACAGCAGATAAATTGTGAAGCTAGGATTTGAAACCAGACCTTTCTGATTCCAAAACTTGAAATCATCCTCAACTTTCCCCTTTTTTAAAAATACCTCACAGCTAGTTAGCAAACCATGTGAACTCTACTTTCAAAATATATCCAGAATCTGAACACCTCTCACCACTTGCACTGATACCACTGTGGTCCAACCCATCATCATCTCTGGCTCACCTGATTGCAATAGTCTCCTGGCTGGACTCCCTGCTTCCATCTTTACCCCACTCCCTTGAGTCTGTTCTCAGTATCACAGGCAGAGTGGACTTTTAAAACATAATCATGTTTCTTCTATCACTGAAAGTTTCCATCTCCTTCAAAGTAAAAGTTAAAGTCCTTACCAGGATCTATAAGGCTCTCCATGGTCTGGTCCCTTGTCTGTCTGACTTCATCTGCTACAATTGTGTTAATTACCTTAACTTCAGCCACACTAGCCTCTGCTGTTCCTCTAACAAGTTGACCATGTCCTGCTTTAAGGCCTTAGCAATTGAATTTTACTCAGCCTCGAATCCTCTTTCTTCAGATATCCGCTTGGTGTCCTCCTCCCTTCCTCATGTTTTTACTCAAATGTCACCTTTAAGGGAGGTCTCCTCTTTCTTAAACTCCTTATTTGCCTTCTCTGCATGATTCTTCCCAGCAGCACTTTTCCCCAACTAACATACAATGTGATGGTTTATTGACTACATTTACTGGATGCCCAAACCCTCATTGGAAAATAAACTCCCATGAAGGCAAGGATCTTCATTTTGATCATTCCTCTATTCTCAGCATCTGTCACAATGCCTGATCTTTGGCGGATGCTCAAAAATATTTGTTGAATTATTAATGAATGAATGAATGAATTCTTACTACTCCTTGATGCCTCAGCAAAAATACTAGTTATCACTAATAAAGGATACTATTTATTAAGGATCAGCCACTCAGGTGCGATATGTACTTGATCTCATTTAGTCATCCAAATATCCCATAAGATAGGCTGTATAATCTATATTTTACAAAGGAAAGAGACTGCTAATAGATAAAGTACAAGGTGGCATAGAAGATAGTAACAGCAACCATTTACTGAACATCTACTACCAAGTACCAGCTATTATCCCAAGAGCTTATTATCTTCTATCTCATTTAGTCCTCCTAAACCTCTATAAAAATAGGTGTTATTATTATTCTAACTTTTCAAATGTGAAAACAGAGTCATAGATATTTTTGTTTTTTTTTAATTATTTTTTAAAATTTATATCCAAGTTAGCATACAGCGCAATAGTGATTTCAGCTGTAGAATCCAGTGATTCATCCTCTAAGTATAACACCCGGTGCTCATCCCAACAAGTATCCTCCTTAATGCTCCTTACCCATTTATCCCAACCCCCACCCACAGCCTCTCCAGCAACCCTTAATTTGTTTTCTATATTTAAGAGTCTCTGATGTTTTATACCCCTCCCTGTTTTTATATTATTTTTGCCTTCCTTCCCTTATGTTAATCTCTTTTGTATCTTAAATTCCACATATCAGTGAAGTCATATGATATTTGTCTTTCTCTGACAAATTTCGCTTAGCATAACACCCTCTAGTTCCATCCACATAGTTGCAAATGGCAAGATTTCATTATTATTGATTGCCGAGTAATACTCTATTGTGTGTGTGTGTGTGTGTGTGTGTGTGTGTGTGTGTCCATTCATCTATTGATGGAAATTTGGGCTCTTTCTATACTTTGGCTATTGTTGATAGCACTGCTATAAACATTGGGGTGATTGTGCCCCTTCAAAACATTTACCTGTCTCCTTTGATGGATATGTTAAATGACTTGTTGAAGATCACACCGCTGGTTAAAAGTGGTCCTGGGATTCAAACCCAGGCAATGAACTTCAGGGCCCAGGCTCTTTTCCTCTATGTTCCAGTGTGATGTCAAGAAGCAGGAAGCCAGGGTGATGACTCCCAGCTTTCTGGCTTGAGCAGTTGGGAAGATGTTCATGCCATTTACTGAGGTGAACAAGACAGAGAGGAATAAATTTGGAGAAAGAAAAAAATCAAGTTTAGTTTTAGCCATGCAAGATTCAAGATGCTTATGACACACCCAAAGGGTGATGTAAAGAGAACAGTTGACTCTGCAAATCTGTAACTCAGGGAAGAAATCTAGACTGGAGGTAGCAATATGGAAGCCATGAACAGAAAATTGGTATTTAAAGCCATCAGAATGGATGGGATCACAACCCCTTGTGTGTGTGGGTTGATACGTTGTAGCTAAAGGCTGACTGGGGAAAGAGAGAGTACCTCCCAAATGTATAACGAAGCTGCCCTTTGAGACGAGCGTGGACCCAGCCTGCAGGTGATATTCTGGCTACCTCCATGTTGACTTGGATATGGATCCTCTTTCTGTCAACATTGAAGAGCACCTCCCATTTTTTCCAGCCATCTCTTAGGACCTTTAGTTTGAATTATCTGCATGTCAAAAACCCAGAGGAAGCTATTGATATTCAAGGTTGCCAGTTTTAGGAAATTCCTCCAAATTTTCAAAGCTTTATCCCTACATCATACCAGAGCTCCAGGAAGCTACAGACCTGGTCTTTATCACTCTGCTCCCCAATGGAATTGGCTTCCCAGAATTACAGCTTAACATTATATATTTGAATTTTCCTGAGGGTCCACATAATAGACACCACATGTGGACTATCAGGACATTTCTTGGGTAAAGCTTTATTATGTTGTGCAAGTTTCCTTAAGCAAAGACCTAGGCGATGTGTTTTTCTTAGAGTTGTGAAATAAGAAACAGGTTATCTTTCTTGACAGACTAGTCTAGTTGCATTCGTGAGCTGCTGAAGATACTGTAGATCATCAGCTATCTATCTTTGCCTTGTCTTCCAAGAACCTCAGAATAAAATTGTTGCTCACTTTTAAGTTTCTCTTCATCTGGGTCAGGAGTCAGAAACGGGGGCCCAAATGTTGCCTGTAGATGAATTATGTTCAGCTAGCCTTGTGTTTAAAAATAATTACATGGCTTTTGGGGCACCTGGGTGGTTCAGTGGGTTGTGTCGACTCCTGATTTTGGCTCAGGTCATGAACTCCCTCAGCCTTCACCCTGAGAGTGCAGGGCCTACTTGGGATTCTGTCTCTCAAAATCACTAATTAATTAGTTAATTAATTACATGGCTTTTGGATACACATACATACACATGCACACACAGAGTATGCATGTATATACAGAAGAATATATATATTCTTCAGTTCCTCTCCCAATTGTCTTAAATCTGACCTGATCCACATATCTATGCTACCTTCCTGGCCCCTATAGGCATCTGAGTTTGCAACCTCTGACCCAGATTTTCCGGTATAATCATTTTTTCCTCCCCTCAACTCCTTATTATTACTTGATCCTTCTGTTTTTTACTCTTGTTTAAACATTTTTGGTTTCATGGTATTTCCTCTAAAATATTGTATCTAGGCTGCCAAAATCCTTCTGGAGAAGTAAGTGGGGTATAAAGATATAAAAACTCTACTTGTACCTCCACCTGCATTTGTATTTTCAGGCTAATGATTTAAGTGTTCGCTTTGATCACATTACCAAATGAAATGATATAAAAACTCACATTAAGTCTCAGTCAGCAGGCACGTTCAAAGCTCGTAGTTAAGGTTGGCCAGAGATCAGATGGATATGGTTTCGAGTAAAGAGCATTCTTCTTGAGGATCCTATTATAAAGCTTGAGGGTGAAGAGTAAGATTTATCAGCTAGAGTGAGACCCTGTGCCTTTTGGAAAATGACAATTGGTGAAAATGTCGATAGGTCCTATGTCAAGGTGGGCCATCTCACTTCTTTTCCCCTGGACCTTTGGCAACTGTTTTCAATGCTAACCTGCATATCCAGGTTGGATCATCTGCCCCTCTTTTCCCCTGTGGACATTTTTCTACCTTGCCTTAAAGGGCAAGAAAACAGAAAGCTGCTGTCAAATTAGTGAACTTTGTGAAGTGGGTAGTAAATAACCTCTGGATTAGGAGGCTAAAAGAAGGATTTAGAATGATTTGTGAGTCATTGATCTTGCCTCTTTCCAGTTACCAGGGATCAATCGGGGATTTATTTATAACATGTGTCCCACCCACTTCACATGTGCTTTTGAGGTGGCCAGGTCCAAACAGCTCCATGCTGGTAGGGACATTAGAGGTTATTTGGTCCAACCTGTAACTAATGTCTGAATACCTGGTGATTTTCTTCCAGCTTCTGTTTGAACGTCTCACATAGTAGCGAGTTAACTGCCTCATGAAGCATAAATTCCACCGTCGCACACTATAAATGCTGAGTGGTCCTTATGTCACATTAAAATCTGTGAAAAATCATGAAAAGAGCATTGGCTATGGGACAGGACAGAAATGAAATCAAGATCCGGTCTCCCCTCACTTGACTCTTGGCAAGTCACTTCGTCTCTCTGAGCCTCAGTTCTAGCAATTGTGGGGGGGGGGGAAAGGATAATCCCTTCTTTTTTGCAGCTCTGATGATACTTCATGGGATGGTCTTCTTGAGGAATAAGTGAGCCCATATATGAAAAGTATATGCCCACTGTGTGGAACAAGAAAGGAATTCAAAAATACTTGGTTTAAAATGCTTTAAATGTACTTTTAGCTCTTACTTTGGGAATCTAATGACTATATACAATCCCCTCTCCTTGTGGCGTCCCCACTAAAATAACTGAAAATACTGACTGTGCCCATCTGGAGCCATTGCATCACTAGCTAAAACCCTGGCCATCCTTAAAGGCTTTTCCATGCTGGCAGCGCAGACCTTTCATTTCTCTGCTTGAGCTTCCGTGAACTTGCTCTACTTTGTCAGAGCAACCCCAAAAGTGGGGCTCAGCCAGGGTCACCATGCATCATGCACAGAAACCTACTCGTTAGCCAGTGTTTCTCAGCCGCAGCTGCAGCCCTCACTTAGGAGACAACCCCTCTACAGAGCCCCCCCCTTGCCTTGTTGAAAAGCTCTTCAGCCATACTATGGTCTGATCACAAAGAAGATGGCCTGGATCCTCAAGGGACGGACCACTTGCCAGCGTATCTTTAATTTTAATACTTCAATTATCCTCTAGTGCCTCTTTATGGTCACCATCACTTTCCACTAATTTCTTGATTATCCTGCCCAGGCAGTAGTAGAAGCCAATCTTCTTTCGAGTTCCTCATTTTCATATTCCTTAACTGTAATTAGCCTTTATCAGACTCCAGATACTTTGCACCAGAATCCAGTCTTTAAATTGCAGACCTACTGGAAAATGAGGGGACGTGGTTCTAAGCAGCCCAGGACCTGGAGGCCCTGTGGAAATATGCTATTCACCACTGAAAGCCTGACTGATTTTGAGCCAGTTGGTCCTTAAACAGGACATGAGGCTGGTGGAAAAACCTGAGACTAGAGGCTAGGTCACTGTTCTGTCCTTGGCCGGTTGGGTAGCCTTAAGTAAGAAACCTCTCTCTATGCAAGTGAAGATACCATCAGCCTTACCTGCCTAAGATTTCCTATGAGGCAAAAATGAATTCATTTATGAAGAAATGCTTCAAAAAGTACAAGTTCTGTATTAATGTCAGGCTTGCAATATCACTAATGATCACCATTCTGGCACCTGATGGGCCAGTTGTGAGTGTGGGTCACTAGCCATGAGGCTGGGGCCTCGGAGGCTCAGCTGGTCTGGATCTGCCATTGTTGCCGTGGATCTAGGATTCTAGGCACAGACTCCTTGACAAAAGCCAGCCCATTCAGCCTTCACCTTACCAGGCCGGCCCCACTGGTGTGTTTGAGGTAATGGCCTGAGCTCCAAATCTTCTATACACAGCACTGTTAACCTGTTACTGGCCCCATCCAGAACAGAGCCAATCCTACTGTGTCCAGAGCTTAATCTCCAGACATAGCCCTCCCATGGCCAGAAACCCATTTCTCTGGCTGCTCCATTGGTGGTTAATGCCTTCTCTCTAATTTCCTCGTGTTCTGGCCCATCCTGCATCCAACATACTTCTCAAGCTTCATGATACACCCAGACACACCCAGAAATAATGTTTAACCAGCTATCTTGGCACTTCATGGCCCAGTGAAGTTGGCACATAAAATTATCCACCAAAAGTTCATGTCTTGTCAACTTGGTACCCACGCACATCTCTGTAAAACATACTTAATCTTCAAATAAAGACAATAACAAGGTCATAATTCCATCTAACGTGGTACAACTATCCTATGTACAACCTAAAGCATACTAACCCCTTCCCCAGAAGAGGAAGTCAGGTCCTTGAGTAATGTTTACTCTCTCCTTCATATCTCGTAACTTAAATACTATGATGTCAAATTATACTGTGGTATCCTCTGCAATGGCAAAGCTTCCACGTGACATCTGTATACTGTGTAGTATGGATCTTCCTTGACTCATGACGGAGTTTAGTCCAGATAAACTCATAAGTTGAAAATACATTTAATACACCTACCTTATTGAACATCCTCGCTTAGCCACGGCTACCTTAAAAGTGCTCACAACATATTCATGAGCCTATACTTGGGCAAAGTCATCTAACACAAAGCCTATGTGATAATAAAGTGTCGACTATTTCATGTAATGTATCAAATACTGTGCTGAAAATGAAAACCAAAACGGCTGCATGGGGACAGAATGGTCATCAGCCTATCGGTTGATGACCCTCATGATTGCATGACTGACTGGGAGCTGCGGCTCACTGCCACTGCCTGGTATCATGAGAGAGAATCAGACTGCATATCACTAGGCCTAGGAAAAGATCCAATTCCAAATTCCAAGCACAGTTTCTACCGAATGCGTATCGCTTTCACACTATCGTAAAGTTGAAAAATCCTAAGTCAAACCATCGTAAGTCAGGGACCATCTGTACTCTATGCTCTACTAAGTGTTTTCACTTGGGATATTTCAAGTATAAAACAATTGTCTAATACTTTTTAGAATTAGCCAGAATGCCAACTTCTAGAGAAGGTGTTTAGTAATGCAAATGTCAAACTCTCCATGCCTTTTGATAAGCTGGACAGATCCCTTTTGAAGGTTTCCATAGCACCAATGGATGCTGCACTGAAGATTCTGCAAAGCAGAGGCACAGGGCCCCCAGAGATGTTTGTTATAGTCCCCTCAAATGAGACGATACTAAATGGAATGGATTGTAGTGACCAACTCAGGGCCTCTGAGTTTCAGGAAGGCTTGTCTAACTGTTCACAGATAGGGAGCTATAGCAGCAAAGGACTACAACATGTAGGGGAAACCTTAGGGGAAAAAATGGGCCACTGGCTCAGAAAATGGACGTGAGGAGGGCATTCTAGGACCTCGGCTACTTTAACACAGCTTTCATAGGTGGGGCGGCATCATCTTCCACACGGGTACCCACTTGGAATGTAGTTTGTTTCTTAATCCAGAGTCTGAATAGGGGAAGGTCATGGGCTTGGGACATCCATGCCTCAACTGAGAAGTTTGAGCCTTTTTTCAAATGCCCATGGTACTGCCTTGAGCCTGCAGAGCTAGTAAGCCAGACCTACAGGGGTCTTTGCCTCCACCCAGAGATTGCCTTTGCCTCCACCCAGAGATTCATAAACCCTGGAGGAGTTTTCAGGTCACCAGGTAATTTTGAGCATTCTTTGATACTAAAAAAATAATGCATGTTACATATTCTTCCCCAGGACCCATTATTTATGCAAAATGCAATTCCTGGTACAGCAGAAGGAACATTATCATACAATGAGATTTTTCTGCGGCCCTTTCATGGCTGGTAACATATAAAATTTCTCCTTTAGCCCCGATTCAAACCCTAACTTAATTTACACATTATTGAAAACATTACAAAGCATAAATCAGTTCAATTTTTAAAGTTCCCGTATGATATTTTGAGAGCAGCCAAATTCCCCTGCTTGTCTGGACTCTTTCCCACCGCCTGCCATAGCTCATGGCAGGCTAAATAACTGTGGAGAAAAAGCAGGTTTTCAGCTGTGGCTCAGATTACTCTGTCACCCTTCCTGCGTGGCAGACGGATCCCTGCTGGCATGGAGAATGAAGACAAGAAAATTACTTCATTATAGTGTGTCCTGATCAATTACAAACATCTAGGAGATGGGTCTGTCCATCTGCTGCCCTGCTCCAGCCCTGGACGTGGCCCTGGGTTACGAAAACAAGGATTGTATTGCCTTAGCCCCCCCTGAAAGTAGCAAGCGAAAGGTTTTCAAATCCCCAATCAGAGTTGTTCTGCAGTGTACCTGTTGGAGTCAACGTGTTCAAACTGTACAGCCTTTAGAAATCGTCTCATTTCCCCCTCATATCCCGAAAGTCCCGAGAGGAGATGTGGCTTTCTCAAGGTCACAGCACGGGTTGATAGTAGAGCCAAGTCTAAATCCCATTTAGTTTTGCCAGGAAATGGTTCCCTTTGCTCTCTTCCAGTGTCCAGGGGCTCTTAGGGTATAGGAGCCTGGCTTCCTGGGGAGGCCAAGTTTATGCCAGTTATCCCCAGATCATTATTTATAATACCAAGCACCTTCTAACACAAGCATTTTATGTTTATTTGCTCACTTCAGTTTTACAACAACCCAGTGAAGCAGGGGCCATTATTTTCATCAGGGCTTTGAGAGGAAAAGTAACTTACCAGAGGTCACACAGTTAATAGGCAGCGTAGCTGGGGTTAGGAACCAGGCTTCAGAGCCCATTGTTTTCAAAAAGTTTTTAAGTTTATTTAGTTTGAGAGAGAGAGAAAGAGAGAGTGCCAGCACACACAAGTGGGGGAGGGGCAGAGAGAGGGAGAGACAGAATCCCAAACCATCGGCACATAGCCTGATGTGGGACTCAAACTCATGAACTGTGAGATCATGACCCGAGCTAAGATCAAGGGTCAGACGCTCAACCAACTGCACCACCCAGGTGCCCCCAGAGCACATCTTTGTAACCACAATGCTATACACATCCACCATCCCTTACCCAAAACCTTCAGAGCCAGGTGTGGTTCACAGTTTTAAACTTTGCAAAATTTAAAAAGGTAATACATGGCATACATCATATATTACATAATACTAGGGCAGCACCGTATAATCAAACAAATGATGTTTCTGCAGGGCAATGTATGAATATTCACATTATGTAGGATGAATAAAGACCATAAGCAACACCACCTCCCCACCGCCGCCCCAGTTCAAGTCAGGTTTTTACACAGTTAACAAGAAATGTTCCATGCTCAGATTATTTATTTATTTAAAATTTTTTTTGCTTATTGTTGAGAGAGAGAGAGAGAGAGAGAGACAGACAGAGACAGAGCACGAGCAGGGGAGGGGCAGAGACAGAGGGAGACACAGAATCCAAAGCAGGCTGCAGGCTCCGAGCTGTCAGCACAGAGCTGGATGCAGAGCCCGAACCCATGGACCACAAGATCACGACCTTAGCCCAAGTCGGACGTTTGACTGCCTGAGCCACCCAGGCACCCCTGTGCTCAGATCATTTATATTTTGGCAATACAGACAGGCAACTGAGGACTTGTATCACTGTTCTCAACATACCTCTCATATCGCTCCTCTCCCGTTTGTCTCTACAGCTGGCTGCCTGAGTCAGGACCCCATCACCTCTCTCTAGGTGTTGCAATTGCCTATCCTCGGACCACAAAGCTAACAATGAGGGGGCTTCTTGAAGATAGGAGACTGGCTGGTGTCGCAAGGGGCTTTCTGGCCTTTGGCTATGTTGAGTCAGTCACTTGTGTCCAGTTTTCCCAAGCGCTCTGCTTTTTCTTTAGAGAATCATTCTTCCTGTATACTGGAGTGTCAATTGCCAAGCATATGTTTTATCACTGGACAAAAAGAAACTGTCAACTTTGCCACTATCTGATTCAGTTTGCTCTTGAGCCATCGAATCACATTCACCTGCTTCGAGTGAGATGGGTCTGTGCCACAAGCAGCTAGGGCAAAGCAAGCTGGGTCATGTTCATTTGGCTTGGTAAATCATCAAATACATCGAAAGCCCCAGGCTCTGTGCAAGAGAAAACTTTGAAGAACTCAGCACTTGTGATCTGAGGGGGGCGTCCACCACTCTGCTTTTCACAGTATGGTGGTGTCTTCCTTCCGAAGTTGAAGGTTTCATTCCTCTTGCCAACAGTATGAGTGGCTTGGGTGAACACGATTGTTCACACGTGGACGGCACAGCTCAGAGTGCAAAGACCATGCCTGCATGGCTGCATGTAATTTTCACAACAGCACCGGGATGGACACGGCCCCTGGCAACCATACTGCAGCCTGGCTGGACAGCTCTGCGGTGCACTCAGAAACATCATATTATTTCTAGAACACAAAAATCAAACGGTCATAGTTAAATTCTCATATTCTCAATTGTATGCTAGTGTTGGTTAGTAAAATTATTTTCTAAAGAAGACGTACCAGATTCAGGAAATTCAATGTGCGGTTGAACAACAGTTACCTTTTTAAATGGAAGACGAAATGGTGTGGCTATGAAAAGATTAATAATAGATAGAAAATATTGTTAGAGATGACAAGAATCACAAGCATCTGTAAAGCAATGAAGAAGAAATGTATGCAAAATGCTTCCACATTACCAAACCAGAGGGAAAACTATTGAAAAGCTAAATATGGAGCAGGCACCTGCAAAGTGTTCCTGAGCAGGCTGCACGTGAAGAAATAGAAATCAATGATGAAGAAATGTACATGGAGAGGTGACTTACCAGGTGAAGCAGATATAAAAGTATTGCAACAATTAAGGCATTTTTATATATTCAAAATGAGAGTATAGTTTAAATAAGTGCATTTTATTGTGTATCAATTATACGCCAATTAGAACACATGAAAAGAAAATTATAGAGCTGGTCATCCCAGAGAGGCTCTCTTTGCGGGCACTTTGGTGACAGGGACCCAAACGAGAGCAGCGGTGAACACGTGATACGCTAGCCTTCAAGGAGGCCCCAGATGTCCTCACACATAAACCACATGCCCCTTACAAATGGCATCCTCTACAACCCATGACACTTTAGCTCTCAGGAAATGTTTTCTGGGGGCATAGTAGTTCAAGGTTGCACTTGCTATTTTTCTAAGGTGTATATCCATGTCTTGCACATATTTGCAACTGAATACTAGCCAGATTTGGCCCTTCTGTTCTCCCCCCAATGAAGAAGTCTGAGAGGTGAGGAAGTGACTTTTCCACGGGTCGGAGGCCAGCCCAGGCAGAATGGAGACATATCTTTAACGTCCTCTCCAGAACCAGCCTCTTTCCAACAGCACAGGCATCCATATTATACTTTAACTTTCCTCAGCACTCTCTTACCTCTGTTCATTCTACTTCCAACAGAGTAATGACCCATATGAGGTACAAGACAGGCATTATTATTCCCACACTACAGATCAGGATATTGAGGCCTGGTGGGGTTGAGGCGCTTGCCCAAGATCCATCCAGTCAATCTCTAGTATGAACAGTAGACTAAAGCCCTCTGCTCTCTCCGCCATATTGCTTTGATTTACAGTTTTGGACGTGTGTCTCTGATCTCTGAGAGCAGCGCGGGACTATGGCGGCCTCTGAAGGACATAAGCCTACCACAGTGTCTCCTTGTATACTCTACGTACTCGGTAACCATTTTCCCTTTTTTGCTTTTTCCTTTCGCTTGGGAGGGGAGTTGAAATGTTTCAGTGGTTGCTCGTTAAAGCCATTCATCTTTTACTTCATGAGAAAACAAACCATTCCAACAGGGTTACATCTTTCTTGCCTTTAGGGTTAATCATGGAACCGGAACATTTTTTAAAATAATTCCTTCCTGATCACTTCGCGGTAGTGTCAGCCCTTCAAAATGTTGTCATTGTCTCCTCAAGATGACACTTCCAAATTTATCATTTATACCATCCAGCTGTCATTTGCTTTTGATGAAAGGACTTGAGTACAAAAATTTTTTAAATAAAAAAGATTGTTACATATTTTGATTGAAACCAAAGAAATGGAATCCATTCACTTATACTCTTTACCCCAGGAGGCTCAAGGGAGACCCTGGATTCTGTGCAGACTTCCTCTGCCTGCTAATGACTAGTTCTAGAAGTTTGAGCAGCTGAACCATGACAGAAAACACCACAACCCCACCAGGGAGGGGAACATCTAGTTCCTGCTCCCCCGTGGGAGTCTGTCGCCATGGCTCCCTCCTTGGTCTCTCTCTTGGTGGTGGCGTCGAAGGGCTGAAAGAGCGGAAATTCGTGTAAAATGGATTTGGATTCAAATCCCTGCTCCTCCATTTACTAATTGTGTGATCTGGAGTGAGCTGAGTTACTCCATCGCTTCAAGCCTCAGTTTCCACATGAGTCTAATGCGTTGATGCCAGTGTTGACTTTATGGGATTGAGCGAAATCAACTTGAGTGAACAACTCAGCCCAGTTCCTGGTGCTAATGATGGGTGCTCTTATTTGTGGTAGGAGCAAAGCCGTGTTGAATTTGTCTAGTCAGGTCTTGTGGCCAGTGGATAGGGCTGGATGGTGCAAGCCTCTGCTCAGGTGGTATTATGGGCAAGTTAATTTCCGGCAGTGTGAAACCTCTGGGTCGAAGGGTTTGTGAGTTTTAAATTGCCATAGATAGTGCCAAATTGATTCCTACAAAGATGCCATGTATTTACACTCTCACTGACACTATATGAGAGGCCTGTTTTCCCTCACCTTCGTCAGCACCGGGTATAATAGTGCTTTGTGTTTTACCAACGTGCTAAGTTGAAACTGCTAATTGCATTGCTTTGATGTACATTTCTGTATTTATGAATGAGAACCACCCATTCGGGTACTGGGCTTGTGGATCAGGTTGCATTCAGATGATGCCCTCAGGGTTAAGTGTGGGGGACGCCAGACAAAGGTGGTCTAGGATCATTGCATTCCCTCAGGCATGGGGACCTCAAAGGGCTGTTTCCCACCGGGGTTGGACTGAGTGTGCTGTGATCCCGTCACAGTGAGTGCCAGCGCTCCTGCCTCTGGTCCCAGGTGGACTCTGGGGAGGCAGGGGAGAATTTAAAATCACTCACTTTTTGCCTGAATTGATCACAGCACACTCTTTCTTGTTCTTTTCTGGTGGGGGACAAGAAGGTGTTAGGACTTCTCATTTCAGACTCCCACTAAGCTTAGGATTATGGCATAGAAGAACGGGATGCCCAGTTAAATTGAATTTCAAATAAAGAATGATAAATTTTTAGTATAAGTATGTCCCATGCAGTGTGGCTGGTTTCTTTCTTTTTCTTTCTTTCTTTCTTTCTTTCTTTCTTTCTTTCTTTCTTTCCCTTCCTTTCTCTCTCTCTCTCTCTCTTCCTTCCTCTCTCCTTTCCTCTCCTCTCCTCTCCTCTCCTCTCCTCTCCTCTCCTCTCCTCTCCTCCTAACTTTGAAAAGCCTATCTACGGTGCCAGTTCTTTATATACTTTGTGTGCATTCTCATATCAGTCTCTCTGAGCCTCAGTCTCCTCCTCTGGAAAATGGGACCAATAGCATCAGCCCTGAATCCCTCACAGGGACGTTGTGGGGATCAAATGGGATGATGCAAGTGACATTGGCAAATTACAAAATGCTCCTCAAATATTAGCTGCCTGTATCATCAGTATTTATATACGTAGAGCTGGAATTAGAGAGGCACTCCTCAAATGGGAACCCCCTCCTCCTCCTTTGCCTCCACCAAAAAACACATTGGGAGGTGGTTGGGGAAGTGTGGCAGACATTTCAGGGACCGTGGTGTCATAGAACGAGTCACCAACACAAACATAACAATGTTTCATATGTTGCACTAAATAAGCACTTGGGTTTAAATATAACTCTTTCTGTTAAATCGATATTTTAAAAAAATGTCTGCACGGGGTAATTATTTTCCCTAAAGAGCACCAGGAATACATTGCAGCCTCCTTCCTGCTTAACAGTGTGTAGCAATAAAAGGTCTATCACCCTCAGAATGCTTATTACGGTGACAAATCACTAAGAGAGGGGGGAAATGATTTAGTACCTGCTCGATTCCGTTTATTCAGATCCGGCACATTCCAAACCTGAGGCACGCAGCCCGGTGTGGAGGGTGTGCAGGGAAGCAATGCTTTGGGAGAACAGTGCCAGGTCAGTTGTCCACCTGGATATCGTTTTCAAATTGTAGCCGAGCAATTAAATTTTTTATTACTGAAGTTCGATCACCTCCCTCCCGCCATTGCCTCTCCCCAAATAGCAATTCTCTTGTCTCCTCGTCGAAGGGAGCCCTGCTGTAACTTTAAGAGCATGAAAGCGAATGTGGGGAGGAGGTCAGTGTGCAGGGCGCCCAGCAGGTTTGATGTGTCAGTGGATAAATGATGGGATCACATCTGGAACAGTTTGGTGAATAAATAAAATGTGAAACCTCATATATCACTGCCCACCTTCCAATCTGTAAGGGAAAGAGCAAATAAATTCTCTAATGACCTTGTAAAGCACATAAAAGATATTGAATAAACTCTAGAAATTTTGTGGCCAGAAGTGTCCATATTAAATAATGAATTTAAGAGTGGGAAAATGCTTGAAATATAGGATGAGCTTTCCTCATAAAGTGCTATTTTATTTTATGTGTTATTTATTAGTTCATACTTACACAGCTCTGAATAATGTAATTTAGATTTTAACTCAGCGTTATAAAAACACTCTTCCTTCAGATATGTTCCCAGGGGAGTTTTATATTCACACCTAGGGAAGCTTGTTCTCGATTTTTATGGCTTTGCCTGCCACGAGATTCTGCCGTCCACAGCCATCATTAATTTATGCATATTTCCAGTGCTGTTAACTTTCGGAAGTCTTGGTGACAACATGGGTATGGGAAATACCATCTGCCAAATATTAATCAGAATTGAGGTGCAGCCGAGGGCTCTTCAGGACGGGTTTGGGAGAGTTAGGGGGCCGGAAGTGGCCGGACTCGTCTCTCTGGAGGATCCATCACACATGCTATTTATTCAAAAGGGTCATCTCTGTGCGTTTCGTATTAAACAGCAGTTGGTAAACAGGTGGTGTCCTGGCCCCTGTCCCAGGAGACCTGGATTCTCGTCTCGGTTCGATCCCTAACTTTCTGTGTGACCTCTTTTCTCCCTACCTCCACTCCCTCACCTGGTATTGAGAGATACAGGCAAGGGAATCCCTTCTGTAACTCCTTGGGTGAGTATGAAAGGGGAAAGGAGACTGTTTCAGTCAAATCTTACATTTTGCCATCATTTGACAACATCCCATGTTCCCAACCAGCTCCGTGGGTGGATCCAACAATTGACAGCAATGGCCGCGCTCGGGTCAGTGGAGACGCTGTTAACGAAGGCGGGGCTGCTCTGGAGGATCTGACTAAACTTGACGTCTGTTTAGCCAGTATTGTCTCGGGACAGCTCTGAGGAAATGGGGAACCAGGGCCCTCCCTCTGTCCGTCCCCAGCCAATGCCCTGAAGTCACTTCTGTCGTAGTAAGCGAGCCCGGGCGAGACCACCCCAGAAGCCTGGCTCCGGGCCTCCGAGAAGAACGGGCCTTGCTCCCTTCCTCTCTCTCATCCTGTTCCTCCCTGTCCCACTAGGACGGCCCATCTAGGGGAAAGCTGCTGACGCGCAGGTCTTCTCTGGTTGTTGTAGAAGGATTTGATAATGTGATAATGAGGCCCTCGGTCATGGCTCTGAGTGGCCTCCTCTTTTGCATGTACCGAACACATCTGCAAATACTCAGTTAAGGATGCAATTAGGCAGTTGTTTCCCCAAATGACAGATGGTCAGCTAAGTCCTGTAATTGTCCCAGCAGCTGAGTATTTACAGGTGTAGTCTGCACATCTCCAGCACCAGACTGTCGTGGGAACCAGTCGCATTCAGACAGTTTGGCGGGGACCTTTAAACAATGTGTCCCTCCATGACTTTGCTGCTCTTTCTCTGCGCTTCCAAGTGGGACATCCTTAGACTCCTGTCTAGTCGACTTTGTCGTCTGAGGTCCCAGGGAATGTGTGTCCCATGAGTCTTGGAATAGGAATGTGCGCTCTGTGTTGGTTGGTGGAGACATGTCTGAGGACGGAAAGCCAGCTGTCTGCTTTCTGACAGGATTTGTAGCTGGGGCAGGATCTCTCCTTGTCTCTCAGCCTTCATTGGCTCGTTAGGATGCTCGATCTGTATTCAGTTGGGCAAGGGAAGGGGTAAAGCTGAAATCCCATTGCAGGAAGAACTGATGTTTGCATCTAGCTTTGGGCATGTCACTAGACATAGGGACACTTGTAGACCCTAGACATTCGGGGATCTGGAAGAAAACGTCACCCACTGGTCAGACCAGACAATTGCTACTGTCTTCTCACTACCTTCGGAGCGCAAAGAAACCAAAGCTGTAGAGTTTCACACCACGCAGGTGCTCGGTGGGAGAAGATCTAAGCTCCAGTTCTGCTTCTGGCTGCCTGTGTGACCTCTGGTGACTTGCGTGACAGTATTTCCTCGTCTGTCTAAAGTAGCAGTAATACCACCTCCCAGACAGGGTTGTGGAGATTGAGGGGATGTTCGTGAAGTGCTATGTGAACTGGGAAGCCCTGTTCCAGTCGGTGACACGTGGTCACTCCTTCACTGCATGGGACTGCTGCTCCATCCTAAGCCCGGGAGCATTTCTCTCATGTGAAAATTAGAGTGTTTTCTGTCCAGATGAGGAAATAGCGTTCACAAACACAGATCCTGGTACAGCTGTGCACAGGAGAATCCACGTGCTAAATTCATGCAGGAACAAAGCATTATTCCTTAGATGAAAAGTAAGTAGTGGAGCATGAGCGAAGATCAGATGGAATACACATTTTTCACAGTTCCAAGTTCACCCCAAGGCACGCGCTCAGCAAAGGGGACGGGAGGAGGCAGCAAGGGACAGGGTGATGGTGCGGGTGAAGAATGTTCTCCAGATATCCACAATCAGGTGCGCTGCCTGCCTCCCCAATGTTGGTGGAGAGCTTTTACAGGGTGTGGCTTGATGCGTGTTTGACAAATTGTTTTGATGTCATGCTCTTTTCACAAATCCAGGGCCAGTCATCTCTTCTTGGAATGAAGAATCAGGACTTGCTTTGCTCTGGCCCACTGAGGGGCAGAGCTCAGTCTAGACGGGCCGATGACCACAGCCCAGGAGATCAGGTAGCAAACAGTTTGTGGGGTTACTAAGAAGGGAATGGACTCTTAGCTGAGGTTTGCTGTTGACTCATGATGTAATTCCTGCTCCCCGAAGCACTGCTGAGCCACAGCTGAGCCCCGGAGAAGCTTGCTATTTCAGAATAGCTCTGAGTTGTGCTGCTGTGGTGGTGAGTTTGTGTTGAACCGTTCACCCTCGGACATTAGCCTTGCCTGGCGTGAACCTGGATCGTGCCCTGATCCCCTTGGTGGCCTACTGAAGCCTACAGGCCCACATTAGAAAAGCCTTTAAAAGCGTAAAGTATGTGACACTACGGAAGTAACCAAGAATATTGAGACACAGTTATAAAATGTCTTAGTGACATTACTTGGGGGCAATTCTACATTCTACTTAAAAGCTGGTGAGGTTAACAGTGTAGGTTTTGTCCAATCCAGGTTCTCGGTTCCCAGGTCAAGAGCCCCTGCCAGAAGAGGGCCAGCCCCAAGGTCAGGGCACCGAAGTCTCAGCGGTTCCTTCCTTCCACTCCCTCTTCTGAGCAGTGGTCTTGGGGAGGAGGGATGGTTTCCTAGGGAGGGCCCCTCCTGGGCCTGCCAACTTTTGTTCTCCTTCCATCTCTGCCAATCATTCTCTGTGTGACCTAGGTCAAACCACTTACCCGATTTGAACTTCAGGGTTCTCATTTGTGAAAAGAAATGGGTGGTTGTGATATTTCTATGATTTAATGATGGCATTGAGCAATTTCAGTCATACCAATTCCAGGGAAAGTGGTTTATAGAAAAGAACACGAAGTCTGGCACCTATAGTCCTGGGGTGGACCACCACTTTCCTAGTTATTAACAGTACAATCTTGGACGAATGACTTCACTTGCAGCCTTAGTTTCCTTGTCCATAAGTGGGAACAATCATATTATCTACTTCGTAGGTTTAAGGAGAAGCATCAACTGGAAAATGTTTTCATTTGTTTATTTCTTAGCTGGTTCCAGAAAGGACTTGAAAGGGCTTGATAATGCATACCCAGTTCAGCATGGTAATGCATACCACGTCCTTGGAAATTGGCTAGACAGTGATGTCCCAGCTATTGCCTCAAATAGGTCTTTAAAGAGAGTGTCACGGATCGGGGCTGCCTCTGGGTAAGGGCATCACGTGTCAGCTCTAAGCAGCACCACCACCTGTGTTAACATCCTCATTTTACAGCAGAAACAGTTGAGGCTCTGAGGCTCAAAGACTCATCTCTCTCTCCTCTGTCTCTGTCTCTGCCTGTCTCTCTCTCGGGCTCTAACTAAAATGGGCACTTTGACATTTTCCTTCAATTTCTTAACTTTGTGATAAAATGCTAATGCTAATTTTATTCTCTTCATTTCCATTAAAGGCATCATAAAGAATTAATCTTTTCTTTAAAAAAAAAAAGCACGAAATGGGGATGGGAGTGGGTAGCAACCTCACTCTTCCATTTCCTAGGGCCCTGGAAGCAAACAGTGAAATCTTGTGCTTCCGCATGGCTTCCTTGCTCCGTTAAAGGGCAATGGTTTGCTTTGTGAAATTAGTATCGAAGGCATCACAAAAGATTTAGTGATTAATTTTTAAAAATTAAAGAGAATGCCCTCTCAGATCATGATAGTTAACGAGCTGCCTCATTTCCAGATCCTGGTGTCAGGGGGCACTCATTTGTTTAAAAACAACAACAACATACAAATTGAAGAAAATGCAAACACCTAATAAGGAAATTCTGATTCAGCCACTGCAATGCTGACCAAGAAGAAGAACCAAGAGCCTTTTGCTTTTCATGTCTTGTTGGCTTTTACAAGTCTCAGGAGGCACCTGCATTTCCAGCACTCCATTCATCGCAGAGCGAACTTGTTAAAAGAGATCAGCAACCGCTCTTGAACCTCTGCCATTGAGAGATCTGGGCCAGATTCACGTTGCCTATATTTCCAGATGGATCACCAAGGCTCATGGCTCATAGGTCCTACCCAACCCCCTCAGCCCAGGAGAAAGGCCCCTGTGGCCTCAGCACGACCATCACCATCACCATCACTGTCACCATCACTGAATTGTCACTGGACCGTAAGCTGTGGCTCCTTTCATTCTCTGAGCCAGCCCCACGCTAGGTCCTCCTTTCTCCCAGCAGCTCATGGGTTTACTCTTTGGCAGAACAATGGCATCTCCTAAGACTCCTGGATTGTCAACACAAGAGGAAAGCGGTTCATGCACGCTCACATTTCTCACAGCAGTGGGGGAGTTGATGGAAATATGCACCGTTGCAATCAAGCCTCCTTTGCTCTCATAAAAAGTGTGGCTGGGGAAGGAGAAGGATCATGCTGATGAGAAGTGTCCCTGTTATATTCTATTACAGTAGAAACATTGTCCTGGTCAGGGGCCTGTTTCTAAAACATTCCTAGGACTTTAAATTTGAAAACCGAAAAAAGTGAAAGAAAGTTTCCCGTTAGAGCCTGCCAAGCCAAACACATGGCCGGTCCCTTAGAAACTAGAAATCACAGGATCATGCAGACAGTCTCAAGGGGGTCATCACAGGCCCTAAATGGAAAATGGCTGTTCATGCAGAATGTGAGAATATGGAAAGCAAATGTGGAACCCTACCCCCAACGCCTCCTGACCTCCTTGGTTGGGATGATTTATTAAAGCACCAGACAAAGAAGGACAAAATTGCCTTTAGGGACCAGCTAATTTCATGTTTTAGTTGCTGGTAAATAACTCAGTCCCAGATAAATGTACCTATCATGTGCTGTGAAGGTTTCGTTTGTGGAGGAAAAAACATCAGTTCTTTAAAATATTTAGGAGATTTCCATGTCAAGTCCACCGTGGTTCTCTGCGTCTGGGTGTCTGAGGCGTCTAAGGTGGAATCCATAGTGTAGGGCCCTTTTGGAATGACTTTGAAAAAGTCTTGCTTGAGAGGACCTCCTCAACTACTTGTCCTCATCCCCAAAGGGGTGATTGCAGAGAGGCATTCCTTCTCCACACATGTAGCAATTAAGCCATTCAACAAATCCTTGTGCTTTCTGTTGCAGACCCCACATTCAATTGTGGCCTCTGGCTGGAGGCATCTTGGAGAACTTCACATGAAGAAGAGATGGCTGCAGGACCACCACCATCGCTCTGTTGATGGCAGTCATTCTGGTTCTTGCCTAATGACAAGCTCTCCTAATCTACTTTGCTCATCTCAAAAGTCATGTTCTTCCTTATAAGATGGGCCTCACTGGACCAGTCTGATGATCATTCCAGCCCTTGTTTTCTGACATGAGTGCTATGAGGGTCCAGGGATGCTGGACAGTCATGTAGGTTGTACACTATGCCACCCTGGGAGGGTGCCCTTCCCTTAGTAAACAGCAAAAATGTATATGTTTCTTAGACCAGTTTCCCAGTTTATGTAAGCAGAGCATCTAGCGGAAGGGGTGACTTTTTTCTTATTTGCACAAAGGCTAGCAGTGACCTTGGGGTGGGCCATCCCCCAAAACTCAGCTGTGTACACCGACATGTCCATCGACTCATACAACATTAGACTGAAAAGGGCTTAGTAGGGAAAACAGAGACTTAGAGGAGAGAAGCAAGTTGCCCAAAGTTGCACAGCAGAGCTGGATTTGGAAGCTTCTCCTGTCTTCCTTCCTCTACTCTTTCCACTGTGCTCGTTTGGTCCCTGTCACCTGTGCCTATGCTGTGGTCCTTCTGTGTGGCTCATCTGTGCCAGGGAGAAGGGGGGATGCGTATCACAGGTTTGACCCCAACCAGCCCCTCTCACTGGAGTATTCTAGGATGCAGCCAACATCCTTTCTCATCCTCTGTTATTTGATAAACATTTATACAATTTTAGACTACAGACCACAATGTTTTCCTTAGAACATCTTTTCTCTCATCTGTGGTGCCTACAGAGCAAAGACTCCAAGCATAGCGGCTATTGTCTCACGGGAGTCTGCCCACCAACTAGAGCATAAGGGTTCTCATATTCCCCATTGACTAGGAGATAAAGTCTGTTTTCTTTAGCTTGGCAAATATGGCCCTCTGTGATCTGGCTACTGCTTACTTTCCATCCTCATCTCATAGAGCAAAAGTAGGTGTCTTTGACAGTGGTCACCCAACCTACTTGCTGTCCCTAGAACATCTTCCATTATTTCCTGGTTCCAAGAGTTTGCTCTAGCTACTCAGTCTGCCAGAAACATCCTTCCTCCCTCTTCTTTGTCTGTTAAGGGATTACTGGGCCTCCAAGGCTAAGCTAGGATCCTTTCCTCTCATGAAGTTCTCCTCTTCCTTTCTCTTCAGCATGTGCTCCCCGCTCCCAAGAGCACTCTGCATCATCCCTGGAGCACTTGTTCTGCCAGGATTCTTTATGGACCCGTCTGTGCTCCCACTAGACTAGGCAATGGGCTCAAATGGGGACAGGGACCATGCCTGTCCTCATCACCACTCTTAGAACAAAGCTTGCTGCAGACCAGGCATTCAGTAAGTAGTAACTAGACTAAAAGGAGTCAATTAATTTGCTTTCATCTATTTACTATTTTATTCAAAATATTTATCAAGTACCTATTCTATGCCAGGCACTAGGGAATCAATGGTGAGGAAGACAGATGTGGTGCTTGCCCCATCGGAGCTCACAGATTATGGGGGAGGCAGGAAGGTACCAATTACCAAAGACTTTGACAAGTGTCACTATAGAGTGCACAAACCTACACTTGCTGGAAAAAGTGGCATTTCAGTTGATCTGAACAATGAGTAGGAATCAGCCAGATGAGGGAGGTGGGATAGGAGCGTGTTGAAGGCCGAAGGAACAGCATATAAGAAGCTTTGCAAGTAAGGAAGAGCATGACTCATACAAGGACCAGTGAGGAAGAACTCTGAGCCAACACACTGGGTGGTGCAAAGACATGAGGCTGGAAAGGTGGCCAGGGCCTTTTAGGCCGTGGAGTGCAATCAGGCTTTGTCCTAAGAGCACAGGGGAAATTTTGAACGGTTTATGCAGAGAGGTCACACTCAGATTGGCCTGTGACTGCTTCTGGCCCCATCATCTCTTCCATGTGGCACAGTGGAAGGAGCCAGACACAGTCTGGACACTCCCTGGGTTTATTTGAAGGTCAACACCTGTGCCCTCTAGGTTCACTTCCTGCTCCTGAAGCTAACCACCATCTGATTTTCTTGTCATCACCAGGAGAGACTACTTTCCTCCTCTCACCTCACCCCTCTGGATGAGGCAGCTTAGAAAAGGTCTCTTCCCCTATGGTTGGGTTCTGATTCCTCTTGCTGTACTCTCCTAGTTTTTCCTTCCCCTGACTAGTGCTCGTCTCTGGCCTCCTTTCCTTCTGATTTCTCCTCTGACTCTGGCCTGCCCCTGACCTCCCGGCCAAGCCTCCTACAGTGCTAATTCTATCTTCAGACTCCTTGCGATTGTCAGCCTGGGACACTTCCCTCTTTGTTCCCACATCCAATCTGAATGCTTTGAAATGTAACCTCTTTGGGCAAGGATTTTAGATTTGGTACTTGAAACTCGCATTTAAATCTATTGCAACCTCTAAATAAGTGCTCCCAGCCATATGCATGGCAACTCTCACAGGGACATTGAAAAAGCACTGCCCAGGCCCCCTTCTGTCTTTGTTTCCCATCTTTGCAAGGGCACAGAACACAATTTATGGGTCCTGAGGTGCTGTCTTCGTGGCAGGACTGCTCTGGCTCGTGAAAGCCTTACTGGCAGCAGGTCTGACTTTGGCCAACTCTGCTCCCAGAAGAACTTCTTCAGCCTTTAGAGACCTCAAGTTTAAAGTTTCCTGTTGATGTTCAGAAGAATACAGATCTTTAAAGGATCTTGTTGTCTGTGTAGCGAAGCTTCAGGAATAGATACACCACCCGACAGTGCAGAGAGGGTCTGAAGCATTTTGACACATCCACGAAAGATAGCACACTACCTTACAAAATGGTGATAGCAATGATACAGAAGCAGGCAGCAAGTCCTTGATAAGAGTGAGGAGTAAGCAATGAACTCGTGTATACAATGATCATAGCTGGGAGAGGTTATATGCCCGTGGACAAGAGCTGGAAGAGAATATAAAAGACAAGAATAATGACAACCAGAGTATCCCGTAAATTACAGTTATGAGGAGCTTTATGCACATTATTTCATTTAATGCTCACAACAAGCCTGGGAGGTTAGCACCATCATCACACTCACTCACAGATGAGCACAACTGAAGCTTAGTGAAGCCAGGCAGCTGCAGATCACATTTGCAGGGGGTGGCAGATCCAGGACTTCAAAAAGCTCTTGTCATTCTACCATGACTTCTTATTTGATTTATGTATTGGTGGAATCACAGGTGAATTCTTTAAAAAAAAATTTTTTTAATGTTTATTGATTTTTGAGAGAGAGAGAGAGAGAGAGAGAGAGAGAACAAGTGGGGGAGGGTCAGAGAGAAAGGGGGAGACATAGAATCAGAACCAGGCTCCAGGTTCTGAGCTGTCAGCACAGAGCCCGACCCAGGGCTCAAACTCACGGACTGCAAGACCATGATCTGAGCTGACATCGGATGCTTAACCCACTGAGCCACCCAGGTGCCCCATAGGCGAATTCTTTTGCTTTTGATTTCTATAATGTTATTAGCATAAGTATGAGAATCACAGGGCTCTGGGTTTGAATCCCAGAATCTCCTGTCATGAGCTGTGTGATGTTGGCCAAGGCTCTACATCCGTAAAATCTCCAGTTTCTGTTACTAAGTGAAGAAAAGGATAGTTTCTAACTTGTTTGTGTTGTGAGGATTAATGAGATAATGTGCACAAAGCATTTAATTTAGTGCCCGGCTCACAGTAAATATTAAATGCGTTGAAGCTGCTGTTATTGTCTTGACTTACACGACAGAGTTTTAGACCTCGTGGCAGAAGAAAAGGATTAAGGGGACTAGGGTCATGAATCATGTTCACTGCCTCTCCAGGATGATCTGAGGCTGTGGAAACTCCCACCAAAGGGTCCTTCCTTACCTTGGACAACCTTTATTTGCCCTACACTTCGGAGTGGTATGGGTGTTTCCTATGCCTCTTCCTTAGTATAGAGCCTTGGCTGGCCTTCGCTCTGTGTGGGGTAAGAGCAAGGGCAAGTGTACTGATTTTGGCCTTGTTTAACCCTTCCTTAACTACTTTTGGTTCTCCCCAGGCTTCATTATGTGACTCTCACCTCTTTCTTTGCCTGTCTCTTTACCTCCCTTTTCTTTTCCCTTCCTTTGGTTCTCTTGCCTTCCCCCACCCCCCAAATTATTGCCAGTAGGAATGACTTCTGATTTGCGTGTACTAGAACGAAAACTAATGCCGATGCCAAAAAGGCCAAAAGTGAGTTTGCATTACCTAGCATGGCATCTGAAGTGTCATAATTGGGAGAGGTAGCTGTGCTGTATACAAAGATGAACAAAGTCATCTCAAGTAGTTCAAGAAAAGTGCCATAAGAGCCCAGAGAAGTGGGGTGCAGTGATTCATGGAGGCAATCTAGAGAAAGCAGTCATTAGACAAGATGGTGGATGAACAGAAGAAGCCAGACAGAAAGGACAGAGAGACCCTTCAGAAGGCTCTGGCAATAGTAAAGTCAGGATGCCCTTGGGCGTGTTACTTCCCCTCTTGTGCCTCAGTTTCCTCATCTACAAAATGGGTACAGTAAGTACCTGCTTCATAAGGTTGCTGTGAAAATGAGAATTAATGAAACATTATTCTGTTTTCTTATCTTTAGATGAGATGATTCTGTAAAAAGTCTATTGACATTACTACCAAGAAATCAGAGTTAGCAAGAGAGTCCATGACTGCTGTAGTTGGAGACTTCAGACTTCTTGAAAGTACAACTTCTGTCTTCACAGGATCACTATGGAAAGTTCTCACTCAATGGTGGGAGACTTTCCTGGAGCATCTTCACCCCAAGGCTATGGAGGATGTGAAAGGGCTTGGGACCTCCTGCTGGATGGTTAGGGAGGGTTTCACACACCTAAGTCTGTGAAAATGAAGGGAGGGGTCATTTTTGCCAGTGATGTCTTCTGATGAAGTTCCCAAACCAACCCACCTCCTCAAATCTTTAACTCCGGGAGGAAAGCATTCACACATGATACTTTTTAAAAATATCTTTATAGCTCTTTAATAATAGCAAAGCATGTGCCTGCCTCATTTTGTGTTTCTTTTGCTGCATGACTAATTGGGACTTGAGGGGAGCATTGGGCGGCACACCTGTTTCATCTACTCCGGTGATCTCTGCTCTCCGGAGACTATGTTCACTGTATGTGAAGAAGAGAAATATGGAAACCATCATTAGTGACTGCTTATTGTTTCCTTGCCCCAAATCAAGTTCAGCATGCCAACCTAGTAAAGCGTATGCTGAAAGTCATTAGTGGTGGTTTTTACAAAGAACTAGCAAAAACTTTGTTTTAAATTGTTATGACCCGGGGCTTCCAATCCTTTCCAAGTGTTGTGAAATATACCATGCGTACAAAATAATAATAATAATAATCTAAAAACCCCACCACCTGTATGCCCTGCTCCCCCATCCCCACCCGCTGGTAACCTTTCTCCTAACTTTTGGATTGATCATTGCTTTTCTCTTCTGTTTCGTTGTTGTCTTCATACATACATCTCTGACCAGTGTATTGTTAGTTTTGCCTGGTTTTGAACTTTAAATGAAACCCCACTCTAGGGAATTTTCTGTTGTTTGCTTCTTTTACTCACTTTGTTATTTTTGAGCTTTTCCATGTTGCTACACCTAGCTATAATTCTTTTTTTTTTAATTTTTTTTAATGTTTATTTATTTTTGAGACAGAGAGAGACAGAGCATGAACAGGGGAGGGTCAGAGAGAGAGGGAGACACAGAATCTGAAACAGGCTCCGGGCTCCGAGCTGTCAGCACAGAGCCCGACACGGGGCTCAAACCCACGGACCGTGAGATCATGACCTGGGCCAAAGTCGGACGCTCAACCGACTGAGCCACCCAGGCGCCCCGATATAATTCTTAATCTATATGATCACATGTCCCTATCCCTCAAGTTCTGCCATACACCATCTATGAATCAATATATGGCAGCCCAGGCTATACACTGTATAAAGTGTATAAAGGAAATCTGGCCCCACACAGATACATAGTTGGAACAGTGAAGTATAGTCTGATAGCCTTTTATAATAATAGTGGATATTATTCTTTGATATTACACCAAACCCAACAAATGGTGGTTTTTAGAATTTAAAATATGAATTCTGAAAGCATATCAATGAATCTATCATACTGGCTTACATTAAAATCCATCGATCTCACACTTTGAATGGATTTTTTTACTCATGGATATATTTGCAGCATTATACATTAGAGACATTTTGGATAAAATACTGTTTACTGAATTATGCAGATGTTCTAAACGTTGATATACTTCATTATTATAGTATCAGAAATTCACATTCAGTGATATTACTGCCCAGTTGATTAGAAAAACCCTTAAGCACTTGGAAGCTGTCAAATTCAAAGTGGTGGATTCGAGTTTTTCAAAATTCTAAATTTCTACTTTGCAGCTGGAATTTTATCACGGGCAACAAATTCTATCAGTTGTTTTTCTTGAACTGATAAGCTCACTTTGTTCATTTTCAAGGAAATGTCTCTTAAATACCCAAATTTGAGGGTGCCTGCGTGGCTCAGTTGGTTAAACATGTGACTCTTGGTTTCGGCTCAGGTCATGATCTCACAGTTTGTGAGTCCAAGCCCTGCGTCGGGCTCTGTGCTGACAATGCAGAGCCTGCTTGGGATTCTCTCTCTCCCTCTCTCTCTGCCCCTCCCCCTCTCACTCTCTCTGTGTCTCTTTCAAAAATAAGTAAAATAAACTTAAAAAACTTAAAAAGCAAAAAATCCCCCAAATTTGAATAAGCATAGTTTGTCTCTGATTTGTTCTTTCAAGTAAAAAACATATTCTATGAGAAAAGCATCTATTCGCTCACAATTCAAAGTTCAGATACTTTTATACACAAAATATTAAAAATATTAAAAAGACAAAGATTAAGGGGCGCCTGGGTGGCTCACAGTCAGTTAAGCATCCGACTTTGGTTTAAGTCCTTATCTCATGGTTTGTGGGTTCGAGCCCCACATCAGGCTCATTGCTGTCAGCCTGTCAGTGCATAGCCTGCAGCCTGCTTCAGATTCTGTGTCTCCCTCTCTCTCTGCCTCTCTCCTACTTGTGCTCTCTCTCCATCTTTCAAAAATAAATAAACGTTAAAAATCTTTTAAAAAGGATAAAGATTAAGATCTAATACAATTAATAATTTTTAATGATTTATCCAGGACATCCTTATGTGGAATTGGCTTTTTTTTTTTTCTGCAGATATGTGATGGTGTAGAATACAGTGATTACTAGGTACCTGGGTGGCTCAGTCAGTTAAGTGTCCTACCCTTGATTTCGGCTCAGGTCATGATCTTGCAGTTCGTGATATGAAGCCCCATGTCAGTCTCTGTGCTAACAGTGGGGTTCTACTCTGACAGTGTGGAGCCTGCTTCTCTCTCCATCTCTCTCTGCCCCTCACCCCCCTCAAAATAAATAAACATTTAAAAAGTAATACACTGGTTACTAGAGCAGTTTCGTGCCACCATTTTTCTTCACTAAAATCACACTAAATTAATCGCCATAAAAAGTGATATTTCAAAATTATTATTTTAGACAAAGACATCCTTGTGAATGTAGTCAACACAACCATTTTTAGTCGGAAAATATGATGTGGAACAAAGTTGAACTGTGCATTGAGTTTAAATGGACCCAAAACATTTACTTGGCATACATATACCAAGTAAGGGATGAAGAGGTAACTTCTTCTAACTACTAAGTTGTGCACCTTCTGTTGTGCACATGTTCTATTCCACTGTTAAAAGATAAACTGAGGCATCTTAAAAATCTTAAGAGTTTATTTGAGCAAAAGTTGATTTATATCAGGCAGTATTCCAATCTAGCAGATAGAAAGGAGCTCTGAGGAGCTATACAGAATGAAAGAGTTATAGGCAGAAGGGAGTAGGAACAAGGAAGTTATGCTAGGCATAAAAGCAGGTTGGTTATTACAAGGTTATTTTCCTTTAGGGGATGATAAGTGTCCATCAGGCCGATTACCTAAGTAGTGCTGCTCAGACGATTCCTAATTTACTGGTTGAAGGTTCCATTTCTTGGGGAGCCTAAACTGTAATTAGGTGAAATCTCAGTTTGGTGACATGGGGCTTAGCATAAACAACTGCATTTGAGGCCTGTTGTCTTGTTTTTGACACCACGTATTTCAACATGGTTTAGTATTTTGCCTTTATTTGCCTCTAAAGGTGATTTTCTGTTCTTTACCTTTATTCTTGGGTGCAGTGTCACACAAGATGACCTTGAACCTTCCCATGCCCTGAATACTAAAAAAATGGATCAAGAAAATGATGTACGAAGAAAAAAAGAGTGAGTATAATAAACCTTTACTAATTTACACTGTATGTTCAAGCTACATTTATTTTCACATTGTTGTTTGTTACTTATATATACTTATTTTATCATTCAATTATTCAATTTCATTGTTCAGTATAGGTGATAATGGGGTATTGGGTTGGGATGAATGCATAATAATTTTTCCCTTTGAAATTAATGGAAAAGATTTTTCATTTAGCAGCAGGACTTTCAGGAACAAATGAAAATCATTAGTGTTAGGGATAGATGTGTGACATCCAGTGTTTCAGTTATATTTATCACGACTGTTGTTCAGGGTATCTTAACGGACAATACTGCCAGAAACTGAAGTTCCCTAAACTCTTCTGTAAACAAGAGTAACCAACTGATCTATCAATGTTGAGTATTTTTATTTCTCACTGTAAAATCTCATTCTCATTTAATAATCAATTCACACTGGCATGTACACCCATCTTTATTGATTTATATCCCTATAGTTTCCAAAAAGGTTTACAGCAACTTACAATGAGATACTCTATACAAGACTCCTAGAACATTATCTGGAAAATAGTAAGAACTCAATAAATATTTGTTGTTATTGTCCTTATAAAAGATACACATTGAAGTCGTTAGGATGAATCTGGAAAGTCAAATACACGCAAGCGAGAATGGAAAATAAACTAACATTGAGGTTAAGAGTTCCAGTGATTGAGCATTAAACATGACTCTGGGGGGCACCTGGGGAGCTCAGTTGGTTAAGCCTCAGACTTCAGCTCAGGTCATGATCTCACGGTTTGTGAGTTTGAGCCCCGTGTCGGGCTCCATGCTGACAGCACAGAGCCTAGAGCCTGCTTTGGATTCTGTGTCTCCCTCTCTCTCTGCCCCTTCCCCACTTGTGTGTGTTCTCTCTTTCTTTCACTCTCACTCTCTCTCTCTCTCTCTCAAAATAAATAAACTTTTAAAAAAGTGACTCTGAGTTTCCAGGCAACCAGAGAACATATTGCTGTAGAGTTATTTTCTGATAGGAGGAAATCTACCAATTCTTTAAGAAATCAAACTTTTCCTTGGTGGCGTAGTTTTTTATCCTGCGGACACTGAAAAACATAATGGACAATATCTTGCATGATAGTTTTGCAGCAAAGACAGCAATCAATGCAGCAATCTTCCATCCATTCATTTAATAAATATTTTGGCATATCTTCTTTGTGTAGTATCCTTGGTAAAAGCCAAAGACATGACAATTAAGCACAATTCAATGAAGGTGTTTCTACAGCAAATAAACAAATGAGGCCAGGCATAGACCTTTCCAGAAATCTAAATTAAATAAGGTTAGGATTTTCAATACTTGAGGGGGTATGAATAGCATGCCTTACATACCACCTTCTTTAATTTTCATATTTCTCTGCTAGAATTTTACTAGATTCATGGCATACAGTTCAAGATCATGGCTCTCTTTAGCATCTCCGGTATTCTATTTAGTTGACTAAGGTAAGTCTGATATAATTTAGCTAACAGACAAGTTGGTAATACTATCAAAGTTGACTTTACTGGCCAATATTTTTACCCAGATAAAAGTTTACCCTGTAGGCAGAATTCTCACAGTGCAGCTCTTTGTCATTTTAAATATTAATTTTTATTTCACAGACACTAAGTATTTGCTATGTATCTGGCACTATCTTAAGTGCTTTACAAACATTAATTTGTTTAATACACATACTATGGAGTAAGTACTATAACCCCTTCCCATTTTACAGATGAGAAAATTAATGTATAGTTTCCTTTAAAAAAGTTTTTTTAATGTTTATTTTTGAGAGAGACAGAGCATGAGCTCTGGGAGGGGCAGAGAGAGAGGGAGACAGAGAATCTGAAGCAGGCTCCAGGCTCTGAGCTGTCAGCACATAACCCCATGTGGGGCTTGAACTCGTGAACTGTGATATCATGACCTAAGCCGAAGTCGGATGCTCAACCGACAGAGCCCCCCAGATGCCCCAAATGTACAGGTTCCTTAAAATAACCTACCTAAAGCAACACAGCCAGTAAGTAGCAGAGCCAAGAACTGAATTCAGGCAATCTGACTTTGAGGTCCATTCTGTCACCAGGATGCCTCTTGGACAGCCTAAGATACAGCAGAAATTACCTTGGCTTAGAAGAATTTCAAAATGGCCTTCAGCCTTCCATGGAAGACACTCATTCATGCTCCTGAAAAAGTCTGATTCTGTGTAAGGCTGCCAAGTGGAGCTGGCTGCCAAATGTGCCCTGGAGTAACTGGCCAAGTTGGCCTGCTTAAGTGGTGTTATTTGTATTTTGGTGACTATTTTCAAGGTCCACAAGAACAATTTTGGTTTTGACAAGAGCCAGTTGCCACTGACGGCCTCTCAAATTAAGAAGAGGGTCTAAGATACAGCCCTAAATTTTGTCTCCAGAAATTATGATCTGTTACATCAGAAGACCATTTCTGCCTGTCCTACCTGATTCTTTTATCGACACAACACACACATTTTGCAGAGGCATTCAGAGTCAGGAATCTATGTGAAACTCAAGTCGTTTATTCTGTTGACAGTTTCGGTCTCTATACTTGAAGGCAATAAATAAGTAATAAGGCCAACATTTTTACCTGTGTTCTGGATCTCGACCCTACCCACTTTCTCAAATACCACACAGTAATGGCAATATTTTTCCCTCTTTTGTATATTCATCCTTTTCCACCCCCTTCTCCTGGATCTTATCCAGAAACGTTTAAACATGCTGAAATCCCTTGTTTCTTTTTCTTCCTTGGTCTCTATGTCTTCCTCCTACCCTTGCCCTGACCAGTTACCATCCCACTCATCTGCCTCTACCACTCATTGAGATGTTTTTTTGCCAGGGTCACCTATGATCTGGAATACTGAGGACCGAAGTTAGCCATAGCGATTAGTGTTACCTATATGTGAAGCTCAAGCTGTGTGGTGTTGGCAGTCACTAGGTACTCCTAAATGCAGGTTGCCCAAAACTGAACACATTGCCCTTATAAGTTGTCCCTGCTGTTGTGCTAACCATCTCCACAAATGCTATGTTGTATCCATCCAGTTAACCAAGACAAGTAGTCACTTCAAGATGATGTTTTCTGTTGTAGACATGTTGAATATGAGCCATTCAGGATCAAGAAGCTAGACTTGTTCCAATATATATTTATAGTCACCAGTCTCAAGAGGTCCATCAGTAAAGACTTGGCCATCCTTATATGTTTCTCTGATCAACTAATCCCCCCTCTCTGCAGCATCTTTTCTCAAATCACCATCTGTCTCCTTAACGTCTCTCACCTCTAGCACCCTCTCCATTCTCAGCAGGTATCTCTGCCTGATATTTCACAGAAAAATAGAGTCTATTAAGTGGGAAATCCTGCCACGTTTACACCCATCACTCTTCTGCCTCTCCTGTTATAATGGGGAAGCTACTTTTTGTACCATATCGATCAACCTCTTCCACCTATATTATAGATCTAATCTATACTTGCCTTCTCAAAAACTGAGCTCTATTGATTATCTTCTTTTTTTAATATTAAATTACCTCCCTCTCAATGTAACCTTCCTCTTTGTAAACACACTCAATTCTTCCATTAAAACAAACTATTGAGGATTCTGCTTCTGGGTAAAATGGAGTTGCAGGGTCTGGGTTTACCTCCCACCTGAGAAAACAACCAAGAAAAGACAAATTATATAAAACAATGATTCTGAAGATGTTGGACATTAAGCAATGAAGAATAGTGATCCCAGAGAGATGGGAAACAAATGGGGTTGGTCCTGTAATTGGTTCAGCTTGATATTTGGAGAAAGTTTCTACACCAGAGAGCAGGGAGTGTAGTTTTCCTATGTGGAGGGAGGAGTTAAGAATCCAGGAAGGCCAAGGCAGCTGGAGTTTAAAGTAAAATACCTGAGAGGAGATACTTACAGAGAGAGAAACTTCTGAAGATCTTCAGTGTCCCCTTTGAATGTTGAGCTGAGTCTTGACAAGTACATGCATGTAAGGAAAGTGCTTATGATCAGGGAAAGAACCACCAGAAAAGAAATAGAGGAAACTGTCCCCAGAGTCCACACAGGTCCTGGAATAGTGCCTGTTCCTAAGAGCCAGAGTGGAAAATCTCTTAATTCATGGGGCATTGGGTAGAATGTGCAAATGGGGCTTGCCTGAATCATAGGGGAAAATTAATCCTAATGTAAATGCTGCTCTGGTCCCACATAGGAAGAGTAGAAAGTGAAACCTGAAAGCATCAAACTGTTTCCAAGTAATGTAACACTATTGACACATAAATCTCAGGAATATTTATAGAAATACAAAAATATCTAGCACTCATCAAGTTAAAATATATGATGTTTGGAATCCAGTATAAAAATTATCAGGGGCACCTGGGTGGCTGAGTTGGTTAAGTGGCTGACTTTGGCTCAGGTCATGGTCTCATGGTTTGTAAGTTCGAACCCCATATCAGGCTCTCGTGCTGATAGCTCAGAGCCTGGAGCCTGCTTTGGATTCTGTGTCTCCCTCTCTCTTTGCCCCTCTCCCACTCATACTCTCTCTCTCAAAATAACAAACAAACATTAAAAAAAATTATCAGGCATAAATACAACACATAAAGAAGCAAGGAAAAGCAACACATAATGAGGAGAAAAATCCATCAATCAAAACTGACTTAAAAAGGATACAGATGATATAATTAATAGACACTAATGTTAAACAATTATTATAACTGTATTTCGTATTTCCAAGAAACAAGATGAGATATTGAACATGTTAAGTAGAGACGTGGAATATATGGCGGAAAAAGCCCCGAACTATCTTCTAGAGATAAAAACCATAATATCTGACATGAACAATTCAATGGATGTGATTAAAAGCCTATTAGACATTGCAGAAGGAAAGACTACTGGACTTAAAGACCACTATCCGAAAGAAAAAGAGACCGAATAAAGACTGAAAAAAAATGGGCAAAGCATCAGTGAGCTGTGGTACAGTTTCAAGCAGCCTCATAGATGTATAATCAGCATCCTGAAAGGAGAAGAAGTGAGGTGGGGGTGGGAGGAGGGAGTGGAAAATATATCTGAAATAATAATGGTTGAAAAATTACATATTTGATGAAAACTATAGATCTACAGATTCCTGAAACTCAAGGAAACCCAAGACACATAAGTAAACTACATCAAGGTACATCACAATCATATTGCCTGACACTAGTGATAAACACAAAATCTTAAAAGCATCCAAAGGTTAAAAAAAAAGGATTATTAACATTAAAAATCCTATATCAGAAAAGAGCAAAGGTTTCAAACCAATGGCATCAGTACCAACCTTCAAAAACTAAATAAATAAATGCAAAATAAACATAAATTAAGCAAAAAAGGAGAAAATAATAAACATCTGAGGAGTCAATGAAATAGAAAATAGTAAAACATCTCTTTAATCTTTTTAATTTTAATTTTATTTTGATGAGAGTCTTAACATGAGATGTACCTATTTTATAGATTCTCAATTGTACAATGCAATATTGTTAACCATAGGCATGATGTTGTACAGCAGATCTCTAGAACTTTTTCACTTTGCATTTCTGAAACTACACCTGTTGATTAGCAACTCTCAGTCCACCCCCTGCCCCTCACTTGCTTCTGGCAACTACCCTTCCGCTCTATGCTTCTATGAGTTTATTTTAGATAATTCATATAAGTAGACTCATGCAGTAGTTTTTCTTCTGTGGCTGGCTTACTTCACTTAGTAAAATGTCCTCAAGGTTTATCCATATTGTTGCATATGACAGGGTTTCCTTCCTTTTTAAGGCTGAGTAATATTTCACTGTACATATTTACCATGTTTTCTTTATCAATTCTTCCATAAATGGGCATTCAGGTTGTTTCCACCTCTTGGCCATTGTGAATAATGCTGCAGTGAACATTGGAGTGCTGATATGTCTTCGGAATACTGATGTCAATTCTTTTGAATAAATACCCAGAAACTGGATTGCTGGATCAATTTGATAGTTCTATTTTTTATTTTTGTGGGATGTCCATACTGTTTTCCAGAATAGCTGCACCATTTTACATTCCCACCAAGCATGCACAAAGGCTCCAATTTCTTCACATCCTTGCCAACATTTCTTAATCTTTTGTTATTGTTGTTTTATTTTTGACAGGCTATTCTAATCAGTATAAGGGGTTATTTCATTGTAGTTTTTATTTGCATTTCCCTGATGACTAGTGATGTTGAGCATCTTTTCATATGTTTCTTGGCCATTTGTATATCTTCTTCGGAGAATTGTTTATTCAAGTCCTTAGCCCATTGTTCAAATCAGGTTGTTAGGTGTTTTGGGTTTTGTTTGTTTGTTTTGGTTTGTGTGTGTGTGTGTGTGTGTGTGTGTTGTGTGTGTGTGTGTGTGTTTGCTATTCAGTTGTAGGAGTTCCTTATATATTCTGAATATTAACCCTTTATCTGATATATGGTTTGCAAATATTTTCTTCCATTCTGTAGGTTTTCTTTTCACTTTGGTAATTCTTGTACAGAATCATTTAAATTGATGTCGTCTCACTTTTCTATTTTTGCTTTTGTTGCCTGTAGTTTTGGTGTCATATTCACGAATTCATTCCCAAGACCAATGTCATTAAGTTTTCCACTATGTTTCCTTCTAGGAGTGTTAGTTTTCGATCTCATCTTTAGATCCTCTTTAATCCATTTTGACTTGATTTTGTGTATGGTGTAAAATTAAGGTCTAATTTCATTTTTTTTTTTTTTTGCATATAATGATGTTCTAAAAGGTCAACTGTTGTTCTTGGGCAAAAACCCATGAGTATATTTAGGGAATCATTTTTAAGTTTTTATTATTCTACATAACATGCTAAATTCTTTTGACATATCAGTGGCTTGTTATAGTCCATTTATAAACGAGTACCCAAATAGGCAAAGCTTTTTATTTTTTAAATCCAATAAATTTTGGCACTTTGGCGTTTGACATATTTTATGTCTTTTTATCGAAATATAATAAATAATAAATGCACAGGTACAGCTTGATAAATTTTCAGAAACTGCACATGGTTGTGTGAACAGCATCCAGATCAATAAACAGAATATAACAGCATCTCAGATTTGCCCTTATGCCCCTTTGTAGTCATTTCCTCTACCTGCAAGATAATCACGATCCTGAATGTTATCAGCCTAAGTAAGTTTTACCTGTTTTTCTAATTTATATCAATGCAATCAAATAACATGTACTCTCCTAGGCCTGAGTTCTTTTACAAACATTTATTTATATTTATGAGATTCATCAGTGTGGTTGCACGAAGTTATAGCTTGTTCATTTTCATTGTTGTATACTATTCCTTTGTGTGAATATACTGTAATTTGTCCATTCTATGGTTGGGAGGCATTTGAGTAATCTTCAGTTTGAATTTATTATAAACAGTGCTGTTATGAACATTCTAGTACTTGTATTCTGTTCAACATATATAAACTCTTCCATTAGACATATACCTAAGAGTTAAATTGTTGGGTCATAGGGTATGTATATGGTTAGCTTTAGCACATAATGCCAAAGAATTTTCTAGAGTGGTTTTATCAATTTACAGTCGCATCAAGAGAATATGAGAGTTCTGGTTGTTCCATATCCTTACTGACACTTAATATTTTCCATGTTTTTAATTTCAACCATTTTGGAGGGTGTGTGCTGTTGTCTCATTGTGATATAACTTTGTGTTTGTCTTATGATTAGTGAAATTAAGAAATATTTGTTTTTTATGGTCATTTTATTTATTTATTTTTTTTTCAACATTTTTTATTTATTTTTGGGACAGAGAGAGACAGAGCATGAACGGGGGAGGGGCAGAGAGAGAGGGAGACACAGAATCGGAAACAGGCTCCAGGCTCCGAGCCATCAGCCCAGAGCCTGACGCGGGGCTCGAACTCACGGACCACGAGATCGTGACCTGGCTGAAGTCGGACGCTTAACCGACTGCGCCACCCAGGCGCCCCTTATGGTCATTTTAATATCTCTTTTGTGAGGTGTCTGTCCATGCCTTTACATAGTTATTGGTTATCTGTCTTTTTCTTGATAGTTTATAGATGGTTTACTTTTTAAATATACATACATATTTTTGAATATGAATCTTGGTATAGTATATGTATTGTGACTATCTTCTACTTTGTGGTGTCTTTTAAACTATCTTAGTAATGTCTTTTGACAAACAAGTTCTTAATTTTAACATGATCCAATTTTTCAAAATTAATTTCTTTTATGCTCAACGTCACTGATCATCAGGGAAATGCAAATCAAAAATACAATGAGATATCACCTCACACCTGTCAGAATGGTTAAAATCAACAACACAAGAAACAACAGATATTGGTGAGGATGTGGAGAAAGGGGAACCCTCTTGTACTGTTGGTGGGAATGCAAACTGGTGCAGCCACTCTGGAAGACAGTGTGGAGATTCCTCAAAAAGTTAAAAATAGAAGTACCCTACGACCCAGCAGTTGTACTACTAGGTATTTACCTAAGGAATACAAAAACACTAATTCAAAGGGATACATGCACCCTGATGTTTATAGCAGCATTATCTATCATAGCCAAATTATGGAAATAGCCCAAGTGTCCATCGACTGATGAATGGATAAAGATGTGATATATATATGTGTATACACAGACACAGACACACACATACATACACACTATGGAATATTTCTCAGCCATCAAAAAGAACGAAATCTTCCCATTTGAAATGATGTGGATGGAGCTAGAAAGTATTATAAGTGAAATAAGTCAGAGAAAGACAAATACCATGACTTCACTTGTATGTGGAATTTAAGAAATAAAACAAACGAGCAAAGGGAAGAAAAAGAGAGACATGAACCAAGAAACAGATACTTTAGAGAACAAACTGATGGTTACCAGAGGGTAGGTGGGTGGGGGGATGGGTGAAACAGGTGATGGGGATTAAAGGGTACATTTGTCGTGATGAGCACAGGATGATGTATTGAGGTGTTGAATCACTAAATTGTACACCTGAAACTAGTGTGACAGTGTATGGTAACTAACTGGAATTAAAATAAAAACTTTTTAAAAATAACAATAATTATTTCTTTCATGCCTTTCAAATCTCATTTAGGGTTTTCTTACCTAGTCTGCGGTCAAAAGGGTTTTCTTTTTATCTGAAAGCTTTATTTTTTGTTGTATTTCATAGATCTGCAATCTCTCTCTAATTACCTGTAAACCCACGCAGTTTTCATTTTAATTATCCATCTTGTGAAAGGAAAATGATGATGATGTTACCTCTTACGTAGGTAGGTCAGTTCTGAGCATCTAGTGAGTCATTTCATGTAAAGCATAAAGAAGAGACTGATTTTGTAGCAGTGGTAGTTGTTATCTCACTGCAGCTACTTAAAACTCCCACACGTCCAAACCAAATCAACAGAACAGACACTCAAACTTTCTACAAGTTTCACCATCTACATCATTGCAGATGCTTTCTGGGGACTGTTCAGGTCTCCCTCGGTTTTTTAACTAGTTGTCTCCATCGCTGTTGCCTCCATGATACTGCAAGCTCTGTGGGGGCAGGGATTGTGCCCACTTCATTTCTGCAAGCGTGCCTGTTTCAGGATGCCGTGCCAGCCACTCTAAGAAGATGTTTACCCCTTGGCACCCTGATTCTCAAAGTGTGCATGTAACTTATTGTTGATAATACTCCTATTGGAGTTTGTCCTTCTTCTGACCAATGTGTTTGAAAGCTGTGTTGAGTCACTACCTTACGTCTGGTTCCCTCCAAATACTCTGGGATGAATTAAACATCGATGGACTCTAAGCCCTGGACTTTTTGCTCCACTGTCTCAGTGGGATATTTCATAAATTATGGGGTCAAATCCATGTATCAGCTGATGTCTAATGAGCTTGGCAGACACTTGCACTACTAAACATAAGAAAATTCACTATGAGATGATGATGCAGTCAGGAGGAAAATTAGTGTTCAAAAAAAGGTAACCATTCTTTTGCAAATTAAGGATTTTAAGACAGATTCTACTCATTTTGTGCTTGCTATTAGACATGTATTGACGATAATTTCTTTGAATACAGAGTAGAAGCACTGCACCATGAGACCTGCTCTTGGATGAGGTTGTAAGAATCAGAAAACTGGAAATCACGTGGTGATAGCCTCGTCCCAAGTACCAGCATTTTTCTCTAGCAGGGAATTCAGCGCCTCATTGGGAGCAGGCTGAGGACAGCGGCTTGGGTGTCAGTGGTTTCCACCTTTGTGGAAGTGTTCAAAAAGAGGAACTACCAGTTACTGAACTCCTATTACTTAACAGGCATGATGCTGGGCCCTTAACATGTATTATTTAATTTAGATGTTACATTAATACCACAAGGTAGATATTATTTCCTTGTTTATTCACTGCTTTAAAACAATAAATGATAATCCATCATATCGACAGCTTAAGGAAGAAAAATCATATTGATATAACATTGATGATTGTATCAATAGATATAGAAAAAAGCATTTGACAGAATCCAATACCCATTCATGATTTTTTAAAAATCTCCATAAACTGGGACTAGAGGGGAACTCCCTAAACTTGATAAAGTACATCTGCAAAACACCTACAACTAACATCAAACTTAATGGTAAGAAACTTGAAGCTTTCCTATTAAGATCAGAAACAAAGCAAGGATGTCTGCACTCACCCCCGCCTTTGCAGTGTTGTACCAGAAGTCCTAGCAAATTGAATAAGACAAGAAAAGGTAATAAAAGATACACAGATGGAGAAGAGAGAACTAAAACTGTCTTTGTTTATAGATGACACGATCGTCTATGTAGAAAATCTGAAAGGTTTGACAAAAAACTCCTGGAATTAATAACCAATTGCATCAAGGTTTCAGGATACCAAGTTAATACACAAAAGTCAACTGCTTTCCTATGTGCTAACAATGTACAAATGGAATTTGAAATTAAAAACACATTACCATTTATATTAGTGCCTCCAAAAATGAAATACTTAAGTATAAATCTAACAAAATATGTACAAGATTTATACAGGAAACCCCACAAAACTTTGATAAAACAAATAAAAGAAGGACTAAATAAATGGAGAGATATTCCATGTTCATAGATAGGAAGACTCAATATTGTCAAGATGTCAGTTTTTTCCCACCTTAATCTATAGATTCAACACAATACCAATCAAAGTCGAAACAAGTTATTTTGTGTATATTGACAAACTAATTCTAAAGTTTATATGGAGAGGCAAAGGACCCAGAATAGCCAACTGATCTTTGACAAAGGACCAAAGGCAACACAACAGAAAAACAACAAATGGTGGTTGAAAACAGGACATCTATAGGTAAAAAAATAAAACTAGACACAGACCTTATACTCTCCACAAAAATTAACTTAAAATGGATCACAGACATAAATGTAAAACACAAAAATATAAAATTCCTAGAAGACAACATAAGAAAAAACCTAGATGAACTTGGGTCTGACAGTGACTTTTTAGATACAATACCAAAGGCATAATTCATAAGGGAAATAATTGATAAGCTGAACTTCATTAAAATGTAAAACCTGTGCCTTGTGAGAGACAATATCAACATAATGAGAATACAAGCCACAGATTGGAAGAAAATACTTTCAGAAGACACATTTGATAAGACTGTTATCTGAAATATACAAATAACTCTTAAAACTCAGCAGTAAGAAAATGAGCAATATGTTTTAAAAATGGGCCAAAGACCTTAACACCCCACCAAAGAAGATATACAGATGGCAAACAGCATATAAAGAAAGATGTTTAACATCATATGTCGTTAGGGAATCACAAATTAAAACAACAATGAGATACCACTGTATACCCTTTAGAATGGACAAAATCTGAAATATTGACAATACCAAATACTGGCTAAGATGTGGAGGAACAGGAACTCTCATTCATTGCTAATAGGAATGCAAAATGGTACAGTGACTTTAAAGATAGTCTGGCAGTTTCTTACAAAATTAAACACAATCTTACCGTACAATGCAGAAACTGTATTCCTGGGTACTTACTACAATGAGTTAAAAATTTATGTCCACACAAAAATCTGAACATAAATGTTTATAGCAGCTTTATTCATAATTGCTAAGACTTGGAAGCAACCAAGATGTCCTTCAGTAGGCAAACGGATAAATAGACTGTAGTGCATCCAGACAATGAAATATTTTTCGTGACAAAAAAAGAAATGAGCTATGAAGCCGTCAAAATACATGGATGAACCTTAAATGCAGATTACGTGAAAGAAGCCAGTCTGAAAAAGCTATGTACTGTATGATTCCAAGTATATGACATTTTGGAAAAGGCAAAACTATGGAGACAGTAATAACAGCAGTTGTCAGGAGTTAGGAGGGAGGGAGAGTTGAAAAAGAAGAGCACAGATTTATGGCGTAATGAAACACTTCTGCACGATACTACAATAGTGGATACGTTCTATTATACATTTGTCAAAAACCACAGAATGTTCAACACCAAGAGTGAACCCTAATGTAAACAATGGACTTCGAGTGATAATGATGGTTCAGTGTAGGTTCATTAATTGTAACAAATGTACCACTGTGGTATGGGACTTGGATAGTGGAGGCAGGGAGTATAGAAGGACTCTGTACCTTTCACTTGATTTTGCTATGAATCTAAAACTGCTCTAAAAGTAAATTTTTAAAAAGATGATAATGAAACAATAAATGAAAGAGCGAGGAAGGGAATTTAAGAAGCTTTGCCATGATCACACAGTAACTGTTGTTTAATAAGTCAATCTACTGATAGAGAGAATGGAATGGTCTTCATTCATGGAGGCTATTAGCCTGCTGGTCCGAGCTCTGGGATCAGCGTGGGGAGAGTGGTCTGTAAGCTGTTCATATGGTCAAAAGTGGTCAAGGCTGTTCAAGTGATTGTGTAAAGATATATATTTATTTTTCTGGACAGAATCTCCCTAGCTCTCCTGAACACTCCCAACAGGTTAAGAATCACATTGAATTCATGATATTGGAAATAGCTCTACAGATAAAGGTAGGAAGCCAACTTTGGAAACTTAGTATTATCAGTTTGAGTGTAATAATTACAACGTGTTCCAGCCTGTCTAGGTCAGGACTGGTTAGAAAAATGAAAGAAGCACATCATTCCTATTTGTTACTGGGTCAGTGCACCGTATCACAGGAACTCCCTAAGGTTGATTTTCTCTGGGTAAACCATATTCTCTGAATGTATAAGAGCCTCTTATGTGGCCATTGGAGATGTGACTTTGAGAAATCCAAGTTAAATTTGATTTTTGAACTCTCCCCACTGAATGCTAAACTTGTGGAGGACCACCATTTTCAGTTATACTCTCCTGTGCTGGTAGAAGAAACACATATGCAGCTGGGAATAACTACTGGTGCATGATGTTAGAGCAGAAAAGGACCTTACAATTCTGCCTCCCTCGACGTACATAAAGGATATGGATTCCGAGAGAGGAAGAGGGGCTTGCCTCTTGCGATGGTCACCCAGCAAGTTTTAGGAGCTGAGTCAGATGTGAACTGAGGTCTCGTGCCTCCCAGGCCAATATTCTTTGCAGAAAGGTGACCTCTCTAACTTTCTGACTTGTTGTCTCCAAATGCTTACTGAACATTTCTACTGGGAAACTCCTCTCAGGCAGTTCAAACACAACATACCTAAAACCAGACTCATTACCTCCCCTTTACTCCTCTATTTCCTCCCATTTCCACTCTCCCTTGTCTTCACAAACACCAAACACTCAAAGTACTTCCACATGTCTCTGCTCCCCTTCCATTCCTGCATCTACTGCTGCATGAAAAAGTTCTTGAAATAGTGGCTTAACACAACATTTGTTTTGCTTATGAATATGCAATTTGAGTAGGGCTCCATTCTACTCGACCTCAACTGATTATCTCAAAAGCTGGAGGCTGAATCATTCACATGTTTTGCAGTTGCCTACAAGTAGCCTTTCCATGTGGCCTCATGGCTTTCTCACATGATGGCGCCTGGGTTCCAAGGACAAGCACCCCAAGAAAGGGATGGAGTGGGCAGGTGGAAGTTCTATGGCCTTTTTGTGACCTAGCCTCACAGTGTTACTTCTGCTACTTTGTGAAAGCATTTACTAAAGCCTGAGTAGGTTCAAAGGGGGAATACAGTCCACCTTTGATAGGGGAATAACAGGGTTCTGCAAGCCCATATAGTCCAGAAATATTGCTAAGCCATCTTGAGATCATTCATCATGGCACCAATCTCTGGGAGTTACTTCCTATTTGGGGATTTGGAGGCTACTTGTCTACTTTTCCAGAATTCTAAAAAAAAGCTATGTGGTATTAATATTAGCAAGGCTAATATGACTTCTTCATTTTCCTCCATGAGATCTAACAATATGCCCATTAAAGTGTTAAGGAGAGGGACCTTGAATATTCTTTCTGCATAAGCAGAGTCCTATTCTTTAAGGACCTACATCTAAATCTACTATCAATGCCCATGTGTTTTATGGCATGTTCTGTAGACTCCCAAGGTAATGTGCAAGGCAGTGTTGATAAATGTTTTGAATGAGTTTATGGCCTCCCACTATTAATGAGGCCCTATTCATTTGAGGAATTCACTCAGTCACTCACTCACTCACTCACTCACATACATATATTCCGATTGATTTTTAATTCTGATTAAAAATCATAATGCTTCAGTGGATCCTACAAAATATCCTATCACGTGTTCTTCCTAAAGGGAGCATTAACCAACCACAACATGAAAATGGCAATGGAAACATCATAACTGAGACGGTTAATTGAAGAGTATTATGGCTAATAATGTGTTAGCAAAGTATTAATGCCAAAAAGTTAATGGCATATCATGTTACATAAAGTAGAATTTTCAGAAATAGATGAGAAGTCTTGTCTACTGTGTATAGTTCAGGCAATACATGGAACTAGGGCTGGTAGACACAATGACAAATATACAGGGGGTAACCCCTGGTATGTATCTACTAACTATCAAACCTGCCTGGAATATTGTATAACCATGGTCCCAGTGCATTATCAGAGGAACAAGGAGAAACATGATCACCCTCAGAGGAGAGTTCTCATGATGGGGAGGTGGTCTCAGAACTACGTTATGTGACGAATAGTTGAAGAACCTAGGGACAGTATGGTAGACTAAGCTGTTGCTCCCAATTCTTTATCCTCTGCAATATTGTAATATGTCTACATCTTTGCCATAGCCTTGTGATGAGCAGAGTATATTTTCCTGACCTTTGACTTTGGTCTTGGCTAATGTGATGTTAGTACATGTGACACAAAACTTGAAGTCGGTTTACTCTCTTGCCCTCCTACATTTCACCATGAACATGCCCAAGTAGTTGCCGGCCCAAAGAGAATGAGAGACCTGTAGAGCAGCTCTGGATCTAACCCACAACTTACATACAGCCAAGCCCAGCTGAGCCCAACCTAGACCACCTGAAGCCCAGCCAATTCATAGATGTATGAATGCAAACCAACTGCTTATTATTGCATGGTACTGAGTTTTGGAAGGAGGGTTCATTATCCACCTGTGGGAATAGCTAATGCAGATGGTGGTCACTTAGAATCAAGTACCAGATGGAGCAGAATAGAAAGAAAATGTGACTCTTGTAGGCTTGATATTCTCCAATTTCATGGAAGGATAGGAAGGGTTTTCTGAAGTGAGCAAATGTATTTTGATCCATCAATTTTTACAATTCTAATTCAATCAGAAAAGCACTCCACTGAGTTAAATGAGTTAAAGTAAATATCAATCTTATTCCTACTCCTCAAAAATTTTCAGATTTCTTACCAGTTTGTAAATAACCAATGCTGTGGTTCTAGATCAACTTTATCTCTGCCAAAAGTTTGGTGAGGGTTTCCAAAGGCACTGGAGCTATGATTCAGTGAAGGTCAAGAGAATGAAACTGAGTAAAGTGGCCTGGTCAGCCCAGTAGGTTCCAGAGGGAAGCCTCTTCCTTTAGCAGATTATGTTCTACTCTGATAAATTTCCAAAATCCACAAGGGAAAAGTGGTAGGTCGACACTTATTTTGATCTCCATTTTTCATAAGGACTTTGGTCTCGGAATGTCAGTATATTGGTAGTGCTGCTAGAGATTTTAAGAATCCAGGGATCATTGGAATCTAAACTACACGCATGTCTAAAGCATCTTTCCAAGGCTTCGTAAAGGTGGAGAAAAGTGGTCACTAGGTAGCAAAGATGACTTTCTAATTCATTATACCAGGGACTGACTCAAACTAATTTTCAGAGATATTAAAATCTCTGCTAATGGAATTTTCTATTTAAATAGGAATTAACTCATATTGATTTTCTGCCTCCCTTGCTTCCAACCTCCCATTACACCTGCACCCCCACCCTAAACAGGAATACACATCCTCCTGCTTTAAGCCTTTGTGCTAGCTGTAACACCAGACTGAACTGGTTGGTTAAGCTCTGCAAATAAATATACTAACCACACTAGGGCCAACTTAAATAAGGAGACACTGTTTCTCAAGGTGCAGGGGTCAGACTACTAATGGATCCCTGATAGTCTATCAAGTGATTACAAGAGAGTTCTGTAGTTTTAGTGAAACAGGCACTGAAATTACTTAATTCACATGTGCTCCCTAGATTGGAAATGTAAGATCAATTATGTCACAGAAATTCCTTAACATTCCTAATAAGCAGTATAGTCTTAAAGGATGGAATTTATCAGCTTGTCTTCCCTAATAATTCAGTTACCAGATGGCCCTTCACTTATGTTTTATGTCATTTGTTGTTATAGTTTATGGGTATTATATTTTTTTTGTTGTTCCTATTGTTTAATGTTCTTGATTATATCCCCAATTCAAAACAATCGATCAATTTCTCAAAGCGGTTTAATGAGCTATAAAAAGAACTCAAGAAAGTGGTAATATAAATATAGTTCCAAATAATGTTGTAAACTTAAATAGTGAGTAGAGCTAAAGTATGACTATAGACTGTATATCTGTCTGTTCTAGGATAAGTGAATGTGTGTTTGTGATGATTTCACATAAGCAGCCAAAAAGAAAAAAGAGGTAAAATGTAGCTAGAATATATGCTGATGACTGTGTTAAAAAACAAAAAGTTTGTTAAAAGGTTGCACAAAGGCATTGAAGCTTTCATGTCCTTTTCTAACAAAGCACACAACGTTATTTCCAATGCAATACACAATAATGCTTTCTGGGAATAAGTTAATATTTTTTTTTTCACTGAAAGCAAAGAATAGGCCAAACTACAGGTGCTTTATTCAAGGATTTGCTCCTTGTAGCAAAATCAGGGTGTGACAGAGGCTGCCAGGGATCACCCAGATCCATAGCCCCCTTTTTGCAGAAGAAGAAACTTTGACTTTCGTTGGGCACAAGCACAGTCAGAATAAATATGAGATTGCGCAGCTCTGCGTGGTCATGTGGCTAAATTTTAGTCAATGGGATGTGAGGGAAAGTGATATGTACAACTTTCTGAGTGTGTCCTCAAGGGAAATGGCGTGTGCCTCCCCCTCTCCTGCCTCCATCCGCCATCTTGGACATGGATGCGGCAGTGAGCCATCTTGGACCACCCAGGTGAGGGCAACAATTGAGAGAAGGTGGGGCAAAAAGCCAGAAGGAGCCTAGATCTCTGCATGGCTTCCTGGAACAGAGCCTCTGTGCCAGTTCTGCAACTTCTGACTCCAGACTCACATGAGACAGAAATCAACTTTTAGTTTGTTGAAGCCTCTGTTAATTTTGGTCTCTATTTCACGTGACTGAACATACACTCAGACTTCATACCCAAGTTAAGCTCATTGATTGCCAAGAAGGTTGTGATAGCAGCTGCAAATTTAATGACAAATAATCTGCCCAGAGAGAAAGAATAAAAAGGTGTTAAATGACTGTTGGGTGTTACAAAACACCAATGACAAACAAATGGAAGAGCAATTACTATCACGTGTGCACAAAAGCAGGTATTTCACACTACAGTTAAATAAAACCACTGACGTATAGAGTATAAGTCGGCTCTTGGCATATGTGTAGGGCATATATGATTGTTGCATTCAGTTGCTTTCATTACTGTTCGGTTCATCACTGACAACCTGGCATACAGAAGCAAAGGGTTTATTTTCTTCATTTAGTTAATCATTATTTTGTGAGTGATAACTGGGAAGGGCAGAGTTAGTACTGATAGAGAGCCCACAACGTGCAACAAGGAAGGGTGTTGTGAAACAAAGAATCAGAGGTTGTGCCCGAACGCCCTAGCCGATTTGTTCATAGCAACACCTGAGGGCCAACAACTTGTCTCCTGAGCACGTCTCGGTTTTGAAAGGAAGAGTGGAAATCGGGAATAGGATCAAAATATGGCCTCTGATTTTACTTCTTTTCCGGCTGTGGCAGGAAGAGTCCAGCAGTGAAGCCAAGACTACTTTTTGACAATAAAATATGCTGGCTGTCAAGGGGCGAGATGCTGCACGTGCTTTTGCAACCAAGGATGAGATCCCCTCAAGACACTGAAACAATGCCAGTAAAGACCACTCTGACTCGGAGAGCCTTGCTCAAGTGGTGCATTTAAGCGACAGGTTCTTTAACTAGAAGAGTCTGAATTGACCCCCTTCAGCGTTAAGCTGGCATGATGTTTTATGTGAAGGCTAAGAGACAGGGATTTCTTAAAAACAAATTGGTTCTAGCAGCTTAGTCTCCAAGAGTTGGACTCTTTCCCTTGGACTCAGGCTCCTTGCTGATTATTTTCACTCGTGGAAAAAGGCAACTGATGACATATTGTTGTGTGTGGTGGGACAATATATGAAATAATGACATTTCACATATATCCTGTCCCTACAGTCCTTTATTTGCCACATCACCCTTCTCTGCTCAAACTGGCTTTTGGCCATAACAGCCTCAGGGAGGGGAATGTAGCAGTTGAGTGAGAAAAGCAAAAAGGAAGCTAATTCTTTTTTTCCTCTTTTTTTGAAAAGCCACTTGATTGAGGTATGGTTGACATCCAAACTGCTGTACATATCTAGGGGCACCTGGGTGGCTCAGTCAGTTAAGCTGCTGACTTCGGCTCAGGGCATGGTCTCACGGTTCGTGAGTTCCAGCCCCACGTCAGGCTCTGTGCTGACAGCTCAGAGCTGGAGCCTGCTTTGGGTTCTGTGTCTCCCTTTCTCTCTTCCTCTCCCTTGCTTGTGCTCTGTCTCTCTCTCTAAAATAAACATCAGAAAAAAATTTAAAAACCAACAAAATGCTCTACATATTTAATGTGTACAACTGGGTGAGTTTAGAGATAAGTATACATCAGGAAATCATCACTGCAATCTATGCCATAAATCATGACCTCTGGGCTTCTAGCTGGCTTTACTCTAACATGGAAGGAAAGGAGGCACAAGGATTCTGGGCAGAAAGAACCAGGTGAGAGTTTGGAAAGGAAACGGTAGGTCCATTTTGTGCAGGAGCCCCGTGGGTGCCCCCATTACCTCCTCCAGCAGAGTCCCAAAACAGGCGTGACATAATTCCATCCAAGTTTAGAGATCAGACCCTCAAGTGCAAATGGAAGAGCATGAGAGAGCCAGGCTTAGTTTCTGTGACTCAGGATTGGAGGGGAGGGAGTCCATAAGTTCTTGTATCCATACACGGATCTCCAGAGAAGGCCCAAATCATAAATTAAAGAGAAATGCATCATCACTTTTCTGCTTTCAAACAGACCATTTGCGTTAACAATATACCTGCTATATCCAGCCTGTGAACACATCCCATCTTAAAGCAAAGACGTTGCTGTGGTCTGCACGTTTGTGCCCCTCTAAAATTTGTATGTTAAAATTCTCACCCCCAAAGGTGATGGTATTTGCAGGTAGGACATTTGGGGGGTGACTAGGTCATGATGGTGGAGCCCTCATGAATGAGATTAGTGCTTTCATATATTTTTTGACTGTTAATAACATTTATTTTCTATGTATGTATACAGACATTATGGTATTCCAATATCTAGTAAGGCATACAAAGTATTACTGTAACTTACAACACAATATTTGAGATTAGTGCTTTTATAAACAGAATCCCATAGAAGCCCCTAGCCCCTTCCACCATGTGGGGACACAACGAGAGGTCAGCAGTCTGCAGCCCAGAAGAGGGCCCTCATCAAACCATGCGGGCGCCCTCATCTAGGACTTCCAGACTCCAGAATGGTGAGAAATCAATATCTTTTGTTTATAAGCCCCCCAGTCTGTGGCATTCTGTTATAGCAGCCTGATGGGACTATGACAGCCTCCTTGACCTCACATGCTTGTCAAACTTCTGTCCCACTGCTCTGTTTTCCTTAATGGCAAAACTCAAAAGAGCTGTTGCCACCCCCTATCTCCACTGTCCTGCTGTTCTCTCTTGCACCCACTTCAGGCAGGCCTCGACCTTACTCCTCCACTGAAATTGTGCTTTTCAAGCTCACACACGACCTCCATATTATCTTGCCCAATGGTCAACCTCAGTCCTTAGAATACTTGCGATCTTCCTTATAATAATACATAATAATGTCACTTCCATTCTTCTGCTTGCTCTGGTCAAAAATCTTGGAGTCCTCTTTGACTTCTTTTCTTTCCTGCATCTAGTCCATCAACAAATCCAATGGGCTCTACCTGCATAATATACCCAGAAACTTAGCACTTCTCCCCATCTTCAGTGCTGTACCCCAGCACAAGCTACCATCACCTTTCACCTGGATTATTGCAAAGGTCTTCTAACTGAGCCCCTGCTTCTGTTTTTGCTGCCATAAAAGTCTTTTTTCCATATCTTTATCTCTAACATATATATGATATATATACACACATATGTATGCACATATTTATTATATGTGTGTGATGTGCATATGTGCATATATACATATATGTTATGTATGTGTTTATCTATATGTGTATATATGTTATATATAGTCATAATTATTATATTAAGACCATGAAATATTGGTATGAAAATAGACATACAGATGAATGGAACAGTATCTCTCTCTCTCTCTCTCTCTATATATATATATATATATACACACTTAAGAACTACATAATCACATTACATTAAAAATCCCGTTGAGGGGCGCTGGGTGGCTCAGTCAGTTAAGTGTCCGACTCTTGATTTCAGCTCAGGTCATGATCCCACAGTTCATGGGATTGAGCCCTGCATCAGGCTCCGCACGGACAGTGAGGAGCCTGCTTGGGATTCTTTCTCTTTCCCTTTCTTTCTGCCCCTCCCTTGCACGTTCTCTCTCTCTCTCAGAAATAAATAAACTTTAAAAAATCCCATTGAGATTTTGATGTCAACCACGTTGAATATATAAGTTAATTTGAGGAAAATGCACATCTTTACAAAATTGGCCTTTCCTCTCTAGGAATATGACACATCTCTCTTTTAGTCACATTTTGATTTTCTTTAGTTACTTTTGTGTGGTTTTCTATATACAGGTATTTGTATTTATTCCTGGGCATTTTATATTTTGTCTTTATTGTTATTTTGCTTCTTTTTTTCTTGGATTATTATTTGCTATTGTATAAGGGATCTCTTTATCATTTACACATTCTAAATTGTCATGACTAATGTTAAGGAAAGCTCTGAGTTTTGTTTATTGACATTTCATCTGGCCAATTTAATAGAATGCCCTTACCTTTTTAGTATTTTTTTGAGGATTTAGAGAGATAAAATATTATCTCAAATGATTATACTTTTGTCTTTTTCTTACCAATATTTACACACCTTTGCTTTTTTTTTATCACCTTATTCCATTGGTTGGTATTCCTAGCACAATTTGGGGGCCATCTTAGAATTCTACATGTCACACTCCTGATACCTCATTATTATATGTGCTATAGTTTTATTTGGGGCATGTTTTAAAAAGTAAACAAGATACCCATAATTCATAGGTTATTTTTTGTCAAAAAGGGATATCAAATTTTATCAGCACTATTTGACCACCTATTGAGAAAATTCTGATGTTTATTTCCTTTAATATGTTAATATAGTAGGCTATATCAATACATTTCTTTTTTAATTTAATTTTTTTTAAATTTTATCCTAGAGAGAGAGAGAGAGAATGAATGAGCAGGGCAGAGGGGCAGAGGGGGAGAGAGAGAATCCCAAGCAGGCTCCACACTCAGCATGGAGCTGGCCATGGGGCATCATCCCACAACCCTGGGATCAGGACCTGAGCAGAAATCAAGAGTCAGATGCCCAACAGACTGAGCCACCCAGGCTCCCCTATCAATGCATTTCTTAATGTTAAACTAAGTTCTCATTCTTATAAATCCCACGAATAACTAGGAACTACTTTTGGCTGCTAACGATAAATAAAAGAGTGGCTTAAATCAATTAGGAGTTAATTCTCTCACATCAGGGAACTGGTCTAGAGACTGTATCCAGTTGTCAAGGAGCCAGACTCCTTTCTTCTGCCTCATCATCCTTCACCTGCAGTTCCATTCTTCAATTTGCCTCATTATCTGAGATGGCTGTGGGTGCTCCAGCTAACACATCTGTGCTCCAGGCAGGAGACTGGATGAGTGCATCAGGAAGGGTGCTGCGAAGACCTGGGGGGTAAAGATGCAGATTTAAAGGATGGACTCTTCACAAAGGTGTGGGTAAGGTGATGGGAAATGAACAAGGAACGGTAAGGAAGTTAGCAACGGTAACCCAGTTAGCAAGAGCAGAGAGCCCTTAGGAACTGTAAGCTTGAAGCAGTGATGGGAGGGAATGGTTGCAGGAACCCAGAGAGAGCTACAGCTGTAAGCTGTAAGAGAGGGCTGCGTGCCCAGAGCTGTGGCCTTAGGTAGAGGGAAGCAGCCACTGTCAGTGCATGGCCGGACAGGCAGGGAGTCCAGAGGACACATATACTGATTTCTCTGCCCTTCCAGACTCCACCTCCTGCTGGTGTCTCTCATTGGTCAAACCCAACTAGAATCCAGAGGGCAAGGATACTTACTTGCTGCTGGGTTCCATCCGGGTCAGCTGCTTGGGCCACAGAGCAGAGTGAGTGCAGTCGGAAACAGTGGAGAGTGGCTCTGCAGAATAGATAGCACAGAGGAGAGGGAGGAGGAGAGGAATCAGGTGAGCTGCCTGTCCCCCCTCTAAGGGCTTTCATGGAATCCCTACGCAGAAATTTCACTTACATCTTATTTGCAAGTGCTGACTTACACGATCCCGTAAATCTGTAGGTGAGATTGGGAAATGTAGTTGGTGTGTGTGTGTGTGTGTGTGTGTGTGTATGTGTTTTCAGCCGGGCACATTCCCCACCAGATAAAATTAAGCTACTGTTACAAAGGAAGAAGAAAATGGATAATGAGTAGACAACTGACAGTCATTGCTACAGCCTACGTGGCTGCGGCAGCAATCAATCGCTAATGTGTTACTTAGGATTTTAGATCTATTTTCCGAGATAAGATTGCCTGTAGTTTTTCCTTTGGTGCTAAACCTATCGTTTGTGGAACTCAATGTAGTATAGCCTTGTAGAACATGAAAGTAAACTGTCCATGCCATTATATGCTATGAAACAATTTACATCACATAGGAGCTTTCTTGATTTTCAAAATTATTGGGATATGCCTGCATATTCTCTTGTAAGGGATAGACTCTTCTCAGTAACTACTTATATCC